>NC_039243.1:21243552-21543552 GCF_003368295.1 Carassius auratus | reverse complement strand
GACAGCGATACTGAACCGAGCTCTCTTCTGTGAAGTTTTCCTCAAAGTCCCTCCTGCACCGGAACGAACAAATACAAATCGCAGTTTGAAACAAACAACAAGATGTGAAAGAGCCCAATTCAGTACTCGCGGTGTTCTCGTGTTCAGGGCTCACGCAGAGAAAGGCATCTCGAGACGATCAAAATCTTTTGATCAAAACACTTGAACATCGAATTTGCTTATTTTTGCTCTAGTGCCGAAAAATACATACTAAATATGTCAAAATATCCACCTTGGAAATTATGCTCAAAAAAACTGTCAGTTATTTCTTAAGTGAAAGTAAACAGTTGAGGAAAAATGGGATGTGTATTATATTGGATGCGTTCATCGACTCTTAAAGTGACTGCGCCTAATTTAGCTACTGGCTGCTGTAATGTTAATCCAAGAAAAAGAAAATGAAAATCACTCACTGCTCTTGACTACATTGTAGTTTTAACAGTCAAACCAAAAATTATTCAGACACCAGATATATTTTTTGATATATATATCAAAACTGTAATAATGTGAGAAATGTTGAAGGTGTCTGAATAAATGTAGGTTTCATTGTATATTTCATTTTTACATTGAAGACTATCCAGTGCTTTTTTACATTTAATTATTTAGTTTCTGTACCTTGACACCTACAAACTTGAAAAAACCTTAAACATTGTGTAAATAGCATAAATAAATAAATAAATTAATTAATTAATAAATAAAAATAAACGAACATACAAATTAGACAATTTCAAACAGGGCCCACTGGTACAAGCTTCACCGGGTCGCTAGTGCAATGTGGAATTATTTTACATCTTTTTCAAGCACTTTGTGATGCATTTTGGAAACAGGAGATTTACATTTCTAATGCACCATCTAGCTTGATAAACCCCTTCTCATATATATATTAATATAACCTATTAAAGTTTTTTTCAATAAAACTAAAACATCATTCAATTAGACAAGATATAAAGTGATGAATTACAATTTCAGGACTGGTTTATCTGAAATTGTTGATAGCACAGAAATGCAGCAGATAATGTGTGCAGACTTGTGATCAGAATTATTATTATTTATTTTTCTTCTTTTAAAAGTAATAATTATTGATAAATCCCCAGATGCAACTACAAAAAACAAAGAAGAATATACTGCTAGTGGATATTTAGTTCATTATTTACATTTCTTTGCAGAGTGAGAAAAAAAAAAAAAAAATATATATATATATAAAAAATGTGTGTTTTAACTCTCTGAAGTTGCAAAAAGCCAGCCAATTGAAATTCTTTGCAATTTTGTGTGTGGTACATGCCAAGTGGTCAGTGACCAGACTGTGGGCAGTCTGTGGGTGTGACATCTGAGACTGAGACTTATATGTGGATAAAAAAACTAAGCTATATGGAGATTTTACTCTTGCTAGACCTGTAAGAAGCACAGCTGTGGGAGTAAAAGCTCAAAGTGGAAATAAAGTTCATTTAAGTGATGTGAGTGCATTGTATAATGTTCATGTAAGATTTCAGAAGGTAGATTGGATTTATTTCAGTGCTTTTTAAACCAATGGAATAACAATAAGTGACCGATGACTTGTCTTTTCATAATGCATAACACTGAGGAATTATTCAATGTGATGTAATTAAACATAAGCTTCTTCTTAACAATGAACTGCAGCATAAATTAAAAGTTAGGCATATACAAGACTTACATTTACATTTATTTATAATTTTTTTTAAGGGAGAGAAAATATAGCTGACCGCAGCATATGTGAAGAGCAGTGTATTGCAGATGAGATCTAGTTTGTTGTTTATCGGGAGGCATTCACCCTTTGGGCTCCAATTAAAATATTTCGACAATTGCTTATTTACAGCCACAGAAAGGGCACCACTATCGGACGAAATGCAAAGAACATTGTGTCCTAATTGGTAATAGACATGCTTCCAGTTACTTTTTGTGCTATGGATGTGTGAGCGAGGCGTACAATTTAATTGCTATGTTAATTTTTTGAAAGCAAGCATAATGTAGGTCTTTGAGAATGGAAACTCATTTGTTCTCCCTTTACTTGATTACATGTACACGTCTTTTTTTACCTCGCCATCTGACTTTATTAACACACAGGTGACCTTTAGGATAAGCTACGTTGTACCTTTAAATGTGAAACTGTACACTGTAACTTAAGTTTGTTTTGTCCAATAAATGCTGTCGAGAATGTTCATCTGCTAACACCACTGAAGATAATCAAGAAATTAATTACTAGCTAATTATGTAAATCTCCAACTGTGTAATTAGATTACTGTACTAATTACTTCCTCTCTCTTAATAAATAAATAAATACAATACTATGTAAATCCAATATCAACTTTAACCAGTTGAACAATAAAAAGACATATAACTGCTCTTTTAATTCTTTCAGATAAATAATATAAAATTGCATAAATTATTATTGAACTGACAAGTGTTTAAAAGAAAACTATATTAAAAGGAAATATTTCAACATTAGATTAGACTAGATTCTGATGTTAAATCCATTAACTATTATATATATATATATATATATATATATATATATATATATATATATATATATATATATATATATATATATATATATATAGTGTCTAAAGTAAATACATTAGAAGAATTGTAATTAAATAACAGAAAATATTTTCCATTCTAAGAGCAGACATGGTGCTGACCATGACATACGATCATTGGCTGAATATTCAAGCTCTATGATATGTTGCATAATCACCACAGGAAACAAGGTAATTTAACTTGTCCGATGTACACTACTGTTTAAACGTTTTAAGTCTGTCAATATATTTCAGTGTTTTTGAAGTGATGAATTTTCAGCATTATTACTCCAGTCTTCAGTGTCACATGATCCTTCAGAAGTCATCCAAATATACAGATTTGCTGCTCAAGAAACATTAGTGTACACGTATGCAGCAAGTAACCAACATGGAACCCTTAAGTTAACATGTATGTAGTAGAGTGATCATTTATTCATACAGTCATTTAGTTCTTTTAAATAAAATATTCTGTGACATCCATGTGAACTGACTCTTCCTGCTCTTCTGATGGTGGTACTGGTCTTCAGATGTCTGCTCAGCCTAATATAATGCTCACCTAAAGCTACTTGGTAATACAGCGCTGCGGGCCAGTTTCAACACTAGTTCACCCTGTAGGATAGATACATCACAAATTAGATCTCTTTCATATCTTAGTTTTTTTCTTCTTGGCATCAATGGAAATGCATGTTTAAACTGTGTTCTAATTCAGTAATGTTCTGTTTTTGTTTGGAACATTCAGTAATGAATCAAGAGCAGGAATCAGGAACACACATTAGGAAACTGAATAGGGGCAGTTTTGATTTCCATGTTTACTTCAACTCCCATGTATCTCGGACTGTTGACATTTCTTTCGAAAGTTCCTTGGATGACAAATCTCTCAAACTGTGCTGATATTTGCCAAATCTGCAACTTGTGGATTCCAGTATAAACTCATCAAATTCTTCCAAGAGGAAAGCATGCGAGCTGCATTTCACATGCTTTGTACTCTTACAGCAAGACACATATTGACATCTGAGACTATTTTTAGGCTTTTTAGTACTTGTGAAATTAGAAATGTTGCCTTTGCAAGATGTTTAAGTTAAAATGTTTCATTTAATATTTATATTTTATTTGAGCTTTATTTCAGTTAACAAAAAAAAAAAAAAAAAAAAAAATACTGAATGAATCATACTTAACCCATTTAATCCCAATTTTTCCCAGACATGAAAATATCCAAATGTGTGTGATTAGTAACCCTTTGAAATAATCAATAATTATTTTTTTGAAATTATTTTGGAAAAGTGCGTGAAAAAAATGTTTTATGTTCGGTCACAATTGTGACCCGTGGAGTAATGTGTGTACTGAAATAACATATTTCTATAGTCATAAAAATGGTTAGAAATCTTAACCCAGCTATTTTAAACTGTTTGATCAGATTCTAGGGTTACTATTATGCAAAAAAAAAAAAAAAAAAAAAAACATATGCAACATTGATAGGAACACTGAGATAAAATAATAATAATAATAAAAAAATCTAAATGTTTACTTTTTTTGTAAAATATAACTTTTTTTTATTAATGCTTAGAGTATTACAGCATCATTATTGTAAATTTTTTGGTACATTTGAGTTTTTAATTTAGTGCAGTATTATTTTTTTTTTTTTGTCATTTTCACTAGCAACTGCAATTATATTTATATTGTATATCTAAGTTCACTCTTATCCCACTGGTCAACATATTTACTCATTCTATGACCACACTCAACACAACTAAATATATATGAAACTGCACATATTTAATTGAGACCCTTTATTTTTTCCATATTTGCAGGAAGTACACTAACACATCTGTCAGTAAGGTTTTTAAAGCTTTATAAATGAAAACCTTCCCAGATGTTATTCAGCATTTCACCACATTTAATCCGTTTCCTCTTCATCTCTCTCTCTCAAAGCCACCTCTGTGCCAAGATTGCCCATTATAGATGTCAGTCTGCTCTGGTACCTCTGCACAGAACACATCTACAGGGACAAGATGAAATGTGGGAGTGAAAAGAAATGGAAGGATGTGTGTAGAGGTGGCTTAGGAGAAACCTAGTTGATAGCAGAATGCCAAGCGGGTGTTTCTTGTTGAAATCGACTGTGAAGGGCAAGTTGGAGGTGTGAGGGATCTATATTTTGTCTCTAGCGCTCTTCTTCCTGTCCCAGTAGTCCAGCCACGACCACTGCTTCCTGCAGATCCAAGATCTGTGTAACATCTGCACACAAATCCTAGGCTCAGTTTGAGATGCATACATATGTTCCCAGGGTACTTTGCATCTTCTCTGTCTCTCCAATACTTTCTTCCCACATGCAAAAGGTTTAGCTGACCGGGAAGGTCAACAAGAAAGTATTAGAGAGCCCCGAGGTGAACTGTGGCACCCTATAAAGCTGACGAAAGGTCATTTATATGAAAGAGGATGAAAGGAAACATGTGCTTAGGAGAACTGGAGCAGCGCATCATAAATTGGATGCCCTGTATGTCATTTTATCTCTCCACACCATCTGGCTTTCTTCACTTCCCTTACCTATGAAATAACCTTTCTTTTCAGAAGTCTAGGACTGTCAGTGAAAGGAAAAAAAATTGGACTAGATACAGTGGTTCTCAAAAGTGGGTCACACAGGTCTATTGTAATACAGGATTGCAGACTGCAATGAAAAATGATGAAAATAAATAAATAAATAAAATGCAACTAATTACTTAGGGTAGAAAGGATGGCAGGGTTATTTCAGCGTCACTTAGCTACTGTTGATAGCTACTATTAAACAATGGTGTAGGATTTTCACAAATTTCTAGTGATTTTCAGAAATAATTACAAGCTGTAAGTAACATTACATTTTGACAGAATTATTATTATTATTTTTTATGTTTTTTTTTATATTTATTAACATTTTAATTGGCTGTTTATTTGTTTTAGTTCTCCTTTTTAATTTCAGATTTTTTTTCATTTTCATTTGTTTTTAATTATTATTTCTATTTAGCCTTAATTTATTTTAGTTTTAGTATTTAAGTACTCCAACTTAAGCTTATTTCAGTTAGTTGTAAAAGGCAACATTTCCATTTTTTTGTTTATTTTTGTTTGTTTGTTTGATGGGTCACCAGCTTGGTCCTCTCACATTATATTTATTTACAGATCTATCACTCTTGCTGCTCAGAAATGTACTCACAATCATGCTGCGCATATCATTTCCACGCACCCATGCGGTTAGTGCTCACGCTAACTGATCTAAATTTATCTGAAATGCACTCTGGCTCACCTCTTCCAACCAAGCCAGGGCCGGCTAAACGAGCGTGGCATGGAGCAATCACACTTATCAAACAAACTGGGCTTTGGGGGTCAAACGTGCTCAGGTTGGTTAAGATTGCCTAGTGTGAGAACATCCTTATTCTCTTGCATCCCGCACAGACAAGTCTCTACCCAACAATAGAGTGTTGTCCCGTGCCACACTCTGTTGCATTGGGTCCAGCAATAGTGCAAATCTCTACTTGGAAGATGCCTGTTATAATGTTATGATTGAGGCTCTGGACTCTGCACATAACTTCTTTTTCTATAATAAACTATAAAATATTTATATAAAAAACATTCATACCTATCCAGTGTTGCATACATTTTGTTATTGCATTGATGTTATGTTGGTAGCAATTTTGCACTTTGACAGTCAGTAGATATTATAACCATACAGTAGCCCATTTTATTAAAATCGAATGTGTATCGAATAGTTTACCAAATTGTATGATTGGGATACTTTTTGTCACAGAAATGGCTTCATTTTCCAATCAACTTGAATTCACTTTACTCTTTGAAATAATGATTGATTTTACTGTAGCTAGCTTATTTTTCAGGGCCCGGTTTCCCGATAACGCTCACTCTTAGCGCGCTAAGAAGACCTCGAAATATATATATTACCAAAGTTGTTTATGTTCCTAAGTGTGTTCCCCGAAGTGTCCCTTAGGAAGCTTCTTAGCACGATGCCTCTTACGTCCGACGTAACAAGAGCGCTGTCCAAAGTCAGGGTGCTGAATTAGTTGGCATCGATTGATCATGAATCGATTTTCCACTTCACGCAAAGGTGCAATACAGCGTTAAGAAAGACAACACGTTCTATGCAAATGAAATATTCCTCAAATTATTATAGTAACATTTATTTTAACATATTTTAAGTCATCAGTAGAATATAGACTATAAATTAAATTCTCAAATGGTCAGTAATATGTTCACACGATATTGTTTTGACGGTTAGATGAACCGGGTATCCCTCGCTAATCATCCACCCTCCTTATCCCGTTGTACCACTTGTGCCGCTTCTTGATATGGGTTTAACGACTTATAAAAATTATATAATACGCTTTTATATTAATGGTAAGGTACTTTACAATCAGAATTGGCAAGCAGCTGTAGTTACTTCTGTTTAATGTGGTATTGATTGCAATTGGTTTATGTTTTAAATAAAAAGCAACCTATCTACAATGAACAGAGAGAGAGCGAGTTAGATACAGAATATGGTGGGGAAGCAACGTAAAAAAGGGCACCAAGCCTCTCGTCAGAGGAAGTTGAAGTTTTGCTGGACATTGCCACCAGGTCGGAGATCACACCCCTGTGGTCCACTATAACCTGCATGTCTATGGCCGAGTCTCCTTTTCGCGATGAGTAGCCTACACCTGATCAATCACTGATGAATTGGCGATAGGGATGAGTGTGCCATCCACCAGGATGTAATCCCCGGCATGGCGCAGAAGGGCGTTGGTGACAGTGTGAACGCACCTCTACACCGAGGTCTTGATTAGGCCGTAGCCCTCTCCCATGACCTCGATGAATCTCTCTGTAGCAAAAAAAAAAAAAAACCTTGCGCTTGGCTTCAGGGCTTAAAGCAAAATTCCGCTGCAGTAGGCTGGCAAGCGCAGGTCTGAGAAGGTCCAGCAGCTCGATAATGAGTTGTTTTGGGAGGCGAATGTTTTTTGTTTTTTTTTTTTTTATATAGCCACGTCAGGCAAAGTGTCAGAAGGGCTTAAGTTTTGCCAAATAAAATAATTGACATGGACTATATGGCTCTTTGATTCAATACAAGGACACGTTGGATCGCTGCTATGGTCGTTTACTGGACACAACCATAATTACCCATTTATAGATCTTAGCCATTTAGAGCCAAATTGTTTGCCAGATTTTAACCCCTTAAGTGTCACCCCCCCTTTTTGGGGGTAGAGCTGAAAAGGGCATGTCCAGATTCAAATTAATGTAATTCTGGAACGGTTTGGAATATGAACCTAATTTTGGGCTCGTTTTTAAAAACACACTTGGAAGTTTCTTGTACATGTGAAAGAAGTTGAATAAAATGTAAAATAAAAAAGTTATAGGTGTTTAAGTTTGTTGTAATAAAAAAT
This sequence comes from Carassius auratus, assembly GCF_003368295.1. Taxonomy (NCBI): domain Eukaryota; kingdom Metazoa; phylum Chordata; class Actinopteri; order Cypriniformes; family Cyprinidae; genus Carassius; species Carassius auratus. Next base: position 21,535,586 of record NC_039243.1, on the reverse strand, counting down.
AATAATTTAATATTTATTTATATTTTATATAAAAAAAAAAAAAAGTATGTGTTGAATTTAATTTCATGTCAAATGAAAAGCCTAAAATCTAAAGAAGTTGTGTTCCAAATTTGACATTGATATCACAAAAAATGAGGTTTCTGTGTTATTTTTAGTTGCTATACCAACAATGTCCACTAGGTACTAGTCATAATCCTTGTATGAATTGTAATGGACGACTGATTTGATTTTTTTTATTCAAACAGCAATAAAACTTTCTAGATAGGTTGTAAATGATTTTTTAATCAAACATAGCTACTAGAGTGTTGTTACAGAAACTTCATACATGATCATGATCATATTATCACATCATATTATGATCATACATGAAATTGACATTCATTAAATTTTTTACTGAATACTTGCAACATCAATCATAGATATACAAATATACATATTCAATTTATTCTCAATTTTTTTTATAAAAACTAGAAAAGATGTTTTGTCTGAATTATTGGCAGCCAAAAAAATATAAGAAATATATACTTTCGTGATTGTATATGTATGTATCAGCTTTTTGTAACAAAAGGCAACTACTTTTTTTTATTTTGCTAAATTTTCTTGTCACAAATTTATGAATTACTGTCACTACATAATTTTAAATATAAAACAGTGGTCAAATATAAAAAATACAACCTCTAAGGTCTCCAATGATATATAGTTTGTCAAGATTAGTTTAGGTTTAGTATAGAATATTACGGTTTTAAATATGCAATGGCTTTGGGCCCACCGGTGGGCCAGTGACACTTAAGATTATCAAACAATTGATTGCCAATTCGCTTTAATTACATTACGAAAAAGCCTAGGCTAATTACCACCATATTAGTTCTGATACCACATAAAGTCAACTTCATAAATAGGCCTGTATCCATTGCGAACTTAATGTATTATGAGTCTTAAAAAATAACATAAAATCATTATTGAGCCACAACATTGTCAATATACCATAGTTTGACTTGTACTTCGCTGCGCTGATTTCTAAAGACTGCTCTACAGTAGCGTCTTGAGCTCAAACAACGCTAAGAGAGAGCTTACGAATGGTCAAGACCATCCTTACGAAAGTGTGACATACAGAAGATATACTTAGCGTAAGAACGTGTCGAGAATCATGCCATAAAGTTAAGAGCTTGGTTAAGGAATAGGTTAAGAACTACTTAGCGATAAGAACGTTTTGGGGAACCGGGCCGAGAATGGTAGCTTGAATGTAGATTAACTACTTTAATTTATGAATAACAGTTTCAGAGTACCTTTCCCAACACTGAGAATATGGAATTAGGAAACATTACAAACAGGATGGGTTCAGTCTAAAGTGTTTAGTCTCATTTTTACATTTTGAATATATATATATATATATATATATATATATATATATACAGTACAGACCAAAAGTTTGGACACACCTTCTCATTCAAAGAGTTTTCTTTATTTTCATGACTATGAAAATTGTAGAGTCACACTGAAGGCATCAAGGGCTATTTGACCAAGAAGGAGAGTGATGGGGTGCTGCGCCAGATGACCTGGCCTCCACAGTCACCGGACCTGAACCCAGTCGAGATGGTTTAGGGGTGAGCTGGACCGCAGACAGAAGGCAAAAGGGCCAACAAGTGCTAAGCATCTCTCGGGGAACTCCTTCAAGACTGTTGGAAGACCATTTCAGTGGACTACCTCTTGAAGCTCATCAAGAGAATGCCAAGAGTGTGCAAAGCAGTAATCAAAGCAAAAGGTGGCTACTTTGAAGAGCCTAGAATATGACATATTTTCAGTTGTTTCACACTTTTTTGTTATGTATATAATTCCATATATAATTCCACATGTGTTAATTCATAGTTTTGATGCCTTCAGTGTGAATCTACAATTTTTATAGTCATGAAAATAAAGAAAACTCTTTGAATTAGAAGGTGTCCAAACTTTTGGTCTGTACTATATATAAAATCTTCATTATATTTTCTGCTATCAAGGCATGTTGTCACTCTACACGGGGTAAGTTGTCACAATTGGAACTTATATATTATGTAAAATAGAATAACCCAATGGGTATAAGTAGAAATTGACTTTTAACTCTGGAAATATCACTTGTGAATGTCATGTGAACTTTCATCTGTAATATATGAATGAGCTAAACATTCATACCTGCCACTTCATTTCTTACTTACCCTACTGCTCCAATAAATATTGCTAGGGTTACTTGTATCAAATCACAGTTTTACCACTGTAATGACAAATGCTATCTTTATTGCTTCCTGAGAATTACACAAATGAAGCATGCAAGTGTAGGCGTTGTACTTTTTTTCTATGCTGTGAAGAGTTGTTAAAGATATAAATTTTTACCCCTGGTTCGTTATCAGCAAGCAATAAACTCTGAAAAAATGTGTGTAGAGCTGCTTCTGTGCAGTTTATTCTGTTTCAAAAACAAATGCTATTTAAAAGCTTAGTTAATGGCCTGCATACAGTGCCTTGCATTAATATTGGCACCCTTGGTAAATATAAACAAAGGCAGCTGTGAAAATAAATCTGCATTGTTTATCCTTTTGATCTTAAAAAAAGAAAGGAAAAAAAAAAAAGAAGAAAATTCACTAAAATCTAATCTTTCATTGTTTTACTTCAATCTCATTGTGAAATAATTGTTTCCTCTAATTCATGTTGGTCAGAATTATTGGCACCAAATTACTGCAACTTCCTTTTCCCAAGATAACAGCTAAAATTCCTGAAGAATTTGGAGAACACCTGAAATAGATCAGAGACCATTCCTTCATAATCTCTCCAGATCCTTCATAGTCACAGCACTTTGTTGGTGCTTCTTTTCTTCAGTTAACCACACACATTTTCTATAGGGTTCAGTTCAGAGGACTGGGATGGTCATGGCAGAAGCTTGATTTTGTGCTCAGTGACCCATTTTTGTGTTGATTTTAATATTTGTTTCGGAACATTGTCCTGATGGAAGATCAACCACAGCCCATTATGAGATTTCTAATGGAAGCAGTCTTGTTTAGATTGTTATCCCTTGGTATCTGATTGAATACATCATTCCATGTACTGTATCTGAACAAGATGTCCAAGACCTCCGGCAAAAAAAACAAAAAAAAACCAAAAACAAACGCCCACAACATTAAAGATCCAGCAGAATATTTAACCCTGTACATGGGGTACTTTTATCCCTATTTGTACTAAACTACTTTGTACTAATTTTTTTTTTTTTTTTTTTTGACAGACAGACAGACAGACATGGTGGGTAAAATAATAATAATAATAACAGTTTGGAGCAACATGCTGATAATGGTGATTTTATTTTTTTTTTTTCAGGTCTAAACTATTCTTTTAAAATATATATTTTAATTAAATAATGGGAGTAGGACAATCATTTATTATATTTGTAGAGTTCTCCACTTAATTAACATCTTCAGTAGCAGCATAAATTAACTGACTCCGAGGATCTAAAAAAATATATTGAAAATGGAAAGAGTCAGTCAGCTGCAACATAGTTGCAACATAGTGGACTTTTATAAGAGTAAATTGGTACAAGCAAAATGCCTGTTTTGAGGCTCTTTAATCATGTGTGAATCAATTGTCTGCTGATCCATAACTTCAAAAACAAAGGGACTGCTGGCATGTGTTTTAAAGTACCACCAGAGTAAACATTTTGTATATTTTTAGTTATTTGCTAAGGCAAGAACCACTTTTACTATTGCTCATGCATGGGTTTAGAGCACCTTTTTAAAAAAACTTTTAAACTTATATATCAGTGAATTTGTGGAAATGTGTGCCACAATATTCTGACAATAGAAGAAGAGGAGATGTGCATAGAATTTCCATTCCTCTAAGCAAAAATTACAGTTTAAAATTTAGAGAGCGATAATAGCGTTGAGCTAATGTTTGCCAGGTTGTTATATGCAGCTGGAAATGATAATTTTACAGACTGGATTAGAGGCATAAAACAATAAAAATTAATTATTAAGAGAATTTTAGAGTAATGAGATTCTGTTAAGGACCTCTCGGCATCTTGGCAGTTTCAAACCTGGTGAACGTTTACCTCTTTTGACCTTAAATATTCACCGAATGCTTTTTCAGAGAACATGTGAAATAATGAAGTACATTATGCTTGTGGTTTGCATGGACTGTCAGGTTTAACAGAGTGTGAGGATGTGAGAGGTTGTGTTTTGGTGCTTGTCTTGACACCTGGATAGTTTTACTAGTATGATAGCTGTCAGAAAAAATAAAATAAAATACCATAGGTGGGAAAGCTGCCCATATTTAAGAACAGAAAGTAAACATCCATCCAGATGTCATAAAGAGGTCAGGGATTAAAATATGATTTGGTGCATTTTGGATTGGTAATCTGCTTTAATGTTAAATATCACCCCCCAAAAAAGTAAAATTGCCTGAACATTAACTCAATCTCAAGCCCCCCGAGATGTATTGTATTGTACTGTATATGATTTTGAATCTTCACCAGAAGAGATGTAATTCATTAATTAATTAATTCAATCAATCATTCATTCATTCATTGTCTAATTGACAGGATTTATGTTTTTTTTTTTTTTTTTTTTCTCTTATTTTTCTTTAGCTAAGAAATCTAATACACTACTGGACAATAACCAATAATTAATATTTTAAATTTTTGTCCTATATTTTTTGAATGACAGTTTTATGATTGGTTTATAAGCTATAGGCTACTACAAACACTTTACCCCCATTTTTTTTTTATCACAGAACAAGGCAGGAAGTAGATTTTATAGTTTCAATACTAAATGATACATCAATTAGCACTACATTATTCCAACCCTTTTTTATTTTTTTTTATTTATTGTCTGGAGATGACTTGAAAAATGCACATAAACCATATAATTTCTCTATTATGTATTTATTGTCTTCATGTCAGCCAAAACCAATCTGCTTTTTATTCAGCTCAGCTACAGCAGATATCAGTGTGCCTGCAGTGATAACTGGAGGCTTTTGTTGATATTAGGGATTTCCTGCACGTCATACATTATCACTTTTATGAGTCCGTTTGGATAAGTATGAATGAAACATACACTTCCTGATAGTGTTTAGGGCTCCCTGATGCTTAAATTGCCTCATTCTGGATTCATATAAAATGTCAGGTCATGCATAGATTATCCTGTCTCTTTGAATTTAAATGTATATTTATTTATACTGGCCCATGGCCTCTACATGAACACCCCAGCCTGAATAAAGTGCAGGGGATGAATTTACATTTCGTCAGTGTATAATGAGTCAAGCAAACAATAAAACTATATGGACCAAAGTATTACAAATCAGGGCCCGGTTCCCAAAAACGTTCTTATCGCTAAGTAGTTCTTAACCTATTCCTTAACCTCTCTCTTAACCTTATGGAACGATTCCCGAAACGTTCTTACGCTAAGTATATCTTCTGTAAGTCATACTTTTGTAAGGTTGGTCTGAACCATTCGTAAGCTCTCTCTTAGCGTTGTTTGAGCTCAAGACGCTACTGAAGAGCAGTCTTTAGAAATCAGCGCAGCGAAGTACAAGTCAAACTATGGTATGTTGACAATGTTGTGGCTCAGCAATGATTTTATGTTATTTTTTAAGACTCATAACAAATTATGTTCGCAATGGATACAGGCCTAATTATGAAGTTGACTTTATGTGGTATCAGAACTAATATGGTGGTAATTAGCCTAGGCTTTTTCGTAATGTAATTAAAGCAAATTTGCAAAAAAAAATTTGATAATTAAAATCTGGCAAACAATTTGGCTCTAAATGACTAAGATCTATAAATGGGTAATCATAGTTGTGTCCAGTAAGCGACCATAGCAGCGATCCAACGTGTCCTTGTATTGAATCAGAGACGGAGCAGGACGTGGAGCCATTTTGTCCATGTCAATTTTTTTATTCGGCAAAACTTAAGCCCTTCTGACATTTTGCCTGACGTGGCTAGATAAAAAAAAAATTGCCTCCCAAGACAACTTATTATGGAGCTGCTAGACCTTCTCAGACCTGCGCTTGCCAGGCTTACGCGGCGGAATTTTGCTTTATACCCTGAAGCCAAGCGCTACGTTTTTTTTTTTTTTTTTTTTTTTTTTTGCTACAGAGAGATTCATCGAGGTCGTGGGAGAGGGCTACGGCTTAATCAAGACCTCGGTGTGGAGGTGCGTTCACACTGTCACCAATGCCCTTCTGCGCCATGCCGGGGATTACATCCTGGTGGATGGCACACTATCGCCAATCCATCAGTGATTGATCAGGCGTAGGCTACTCATCGCGAAAGGGAGACGCGGCCATAAACGTTCAGGTTATAGTGGACCACAGGGGTGTGTTCTCTGACCTGGTGGCAATGTCCAGCAAAACTTCAACTTCCTCTGACGAGAGGTGCTCTTTTTTACATTGCTTCCCAATCATATTCTGTATATAACTCTCTCTCTCTCTCTCTCTCTCTCTGTTCGTTGTAGATAGGTTGCTTTTTATTTAAAACATAAAACAATTGCAATCAATACCGCATTAAACAGAAGTAACTGCAGCTGCTTGTCAATCAATTCAGATTGTAAAGTATCTTACCATTAATATAAAATTGTATTATATAATTTTTATAAGTCGTTAAACCCATGTCAAGAAGCGGCACAAGTGGCACAACGGGATAAGGAGGGTGGATGATTAGCGATTAGCAATCGATGCCAACTAATTCAGCATCCTCATTTTGGACAGCGCTCTTGTTACGTCAGACGTAAGAGGCAGCGTGCTAAGAAGCTTCCTAAGGGACACTTCGGGGAACGAAACCGGGCCCAGAAATCTAAAACAGAAAGTCAAACTTACCTTCAACACAAGCAATCCCAGCCATGCATCTCATCCGTGATATCCCCAACCGATCCCTCTCTTATTCACACAAACATTCACGGATTCAAGGGCACTGAACTTTTAGAATAAAACATACTCAATATTTCTAGATTTATGTGCAATGACAATAAATCATGTAAATATTGCTTGTAAATACAAATAAGAGTTACTGTTCTCATGCAGTTCATTAATTACATGAATTAAATCTGTACATTTTACATAGAAAATTGTTGTTCTTCTTGTTTTTAATATTACAAATATAATTTATGATGATTAATTTAACATATTTTACACCACAGTTTTTATTTATTTTTATTTCTATTTTTCAGTGACTGCAGCATGTTACTTGTGAAAACAAAGTGCATTAATCTAAAAAGAAACATGAACGGACTGGCAACCTCAGTTAACATGGAACATTTCAAGTGCGTAATTAGTTTGGGTTGACAATAGCTATGGTTAGACACATCTGTTTACCATTCTGAAAGCTTTGATGTATCCTTTTTTTCTGCAATCCATTTGCACTCCAACAACAGCCCTAAGTGGGTCGGCATATCTTTTAGCAAAATGTCTGACTGCAATCTGAGCCACACATTTAGTATTTGTGAAGTTCTGCCAATAACCAAGAAAACAGGATTTTACAACTTCCTTTTGTCATGTGTTATTGAATGCATGTTTATGCAGTGTTTTTTTTCTTTTTTTTTTTTTTCTTTTTGAGCAAAAGTCACTAACTGAAGCTGGGTTGGCAATCTTATTCACAACTGTCACATTAAATGTAGCTAAATATGCAATATGTAAACTTCAATTATATATTTATATTGTGATTGTATATTTATTGATTGATTATTTGGAAGAAGTCTCATATGCTTAGCATTTACTATTTATTATATATATATATATATATATATATATATATATATATATATATATATATATATATATATATATATATATATATATATATAGCAAAATTATATATTACATAATAATTTCAAAGTGCTTTATTTGTGTGGTTGCAAAACTTCAATTTTAGCCAACATTGCTTCAGTGTCAAATGATCCATTAAAACATTTATTTTAATATTTTGTAATGTATTTATTTAATTCCACACACATGCACAATTTAATTATGTTTTGTGTCATTTTTAAAAGCTGATCATATCATTTAAAGTTAATTGATATCTGCATTGTGACTCCAATCATTTCCAGTCTCATACATTTACACCATACATCAGTCAGTGATGGATGACAAATTATTATTATTATTATTATTATTATTATTATTATTAGTATTAGTATTATTCTTGTTGTTATTATTTGTATTTATTTATTTATTTTTCACAAATTAAACCCAGGCAGTATGTTTCACAAATTAAATTTATTTTTTGTTATTTTTATGGTGAAATTTGATAAATTTAAAATGGTCACTTATGTATGTATGTATGTACTGTATATATGTATGTGTGTGCAGAGCCAAACCAGACAAAATTCATTCTCTGTGTGTAATCTGACACATTTTCTATACAGTAAATGTCATATGTGTATTGCCAGGTAGTTTGGTTTTGTAACAATTCTCTGGAAGCTCCGTTTGACTGTGCATGTGACATTACAATTGTTTACTTACACAGTGTTGATGTACGGCCTCTTGTTATCTTCATCTGAAATTAGCTTTATTACTGAAGATAAAGAGCAGCTATCGTTAATTGTAGATTAAAACATGAATAATTAAAAAATGTTTGTTATGACATTTTCCATAGCATATCTGTCACTGGATCATTATATGTGCAGCTCATGGATTTTATCAACATCGCATGAAGCTAAGCAGATGCTAGGCGAGCATTTGTATTGTTGGAGTCTTTGATACAGATCCAGGAATAAAACTATTATGCTACAACATAATAAGTGTTTTATAAAGCATTGCAGGCTGTGTTTTTGTTCCTAATGCACGTTTGTATACTGTTTAATCATAAGTTAAACTGCATTGGTAGCATCTTCCCTGCAAGCACAAAACATTTTAACAGCAATGGTGCAGGCTGGCTGCACTGCAAACTAAAACTTACTCAAACTGAGGCCCGGTATTGTGGTTAAAATTTTAACATTGCCGAAAATGATTAGTGTTAACTCTAGCTTTTAGAAAAGTAAAAGTTGCGTTTTTTTTTTTAAATACAACCATCAGTGAATGTTTATTTAATTATTTATTACGATTTTAACACATTATCATATTCTATATAATATGATATGATATGTGTTAATCAATGTGCATTACATTTAGATATTCACTATTTTTTTTTTTTTAATAAACAGAATTGTTACATTCAAAACAATTGCCATTGTTTCATTGAATTTGTACTTGGGGTGCATTACCTTTATATCAGTATATCATATCAATGTTTGTTTGTTATAAACTTTTAAAGTCATTTTATTAATTAGTCAATCTATCTATCTATCTATCTATCTATCAAGCAAATGCTAATTAATTAATTAAGTCGTAAAAAAGGGTACAGACACATCAATAATTTTACAATCTGGAAAAAAGAATACTACTTATAATTATATATATATATATATATATATATATATATATATATATATATATATATATATATATATATATATATATATATATATATATATATAATGTATGTATGTTCAATATATATGTACGCATGGATGTATAGACCAAAAATTTGGAGGAAAAACTTTGCCATGCATCGATTGTACTAGGTTTATCCTTGTTCATTCGTGCTGTTGTACCTTCACAAGTTACTATTTTAAGGATAGTTTCTCTTCTTTAATTATCTTATACAGAATTTACTATCGTCATTGAGAAGCCATAAACATGGATTAGACATGTAATCAATTTGTAGTAAAAAGGATAAAACTAAATTCACGCATGTCCATAGGTTGACAACAATTGGACATTCCAAAAACATGTGAAGAAAAGTACCTGATGATACAGTGTTACAGATATGACAGTTATAGGTCGATAGCAATTTAATTTTAAATCTCTTGTAATGAGTTGTGCCCCCTCAGAAGCCACACCCACAATTTCCACAACTCCAGGTGAGGATGAATAATTGTGCCACCAGAAGGTCCCTGGGAGCTGAATTTGTAAGGGAGAGCCACAGATGACAGTGAGTGGTCTCCTGAGATGCAAATACGTCTAATCGAGCCTGGCCAAAACCTATAAATCTGCCCCACAACCCTGATTGAAGTACCCAGGGATATAAAATTCCTTCACAGAGTGCAGATTACACCTGTCCCACATGATGCCAATTTCCAAAGTGGGCACGACTGCATATCAAGTCAAGTCAAGTAACCTTTATTTATATAGCGCTTTAAACAAAATACATTGCATCAAAGAAACTGAACAACATTCATTAGGAAAACAGTGTGTCAATAATGCAAAATGACATACATTGAATTCAATGATGTCATCTCTGTTCAGTTTAAATAGTGTCTGGGCATTTATGTTCAATCAAGTAAACGATATCTCTGTAAATGAAATGACCCCAACTAAGCAAGCCAGAGGTGACAGCGGCAAGGACCAAAACTCCGTTGGTGACAGAATGGAGAAAAAACATTGGAAGAAACCAGGCTCAGTTGGGGAGGCAGGTCTCCTCTGACCAGACAAAACCAGCAGTTCAATTCCAGGCTGCAGCAAAGTCAGATTGTGCAGAAGAATCATCTGTTTTTTGTGGTCTTGTCCCGGTGGTCATCTGATACAAGGTCTTTGCAGGGGATCTGTATCTGGGGATCTAGTTGTCCTGGTCTCCACTGTCTTTCAGGGCTGTAGAGGTCCTTTCTAGGTGCTGTAACAAGAGCTCATTCAAATGGTGCCAAACCATTCAGGGCTTTATAAGTAATAAGCAATACTTTAAAATCTATACGATGTTTGATAGGGAGCCAGTGCAGTGTCGACAGGACTGGGCTAATATGGTCATACTACTTGGTTCTATTAAGAACTGTTGCTCCTGCTTTTTAGACTAGCTGTAGTTTGTTTACTAAGCGTGCAGAACAACCACCCAATAAAGCATTACAATAATCTAAACTTGAGGTCATAAATGCATGTATTAACATGTCTGCATTTGGCATTGAGAGCATAGGCCATAATTTAGATATATTTTTGAGATGGAAAAAAGCAGTTTTACAAATGCTAGAAATGTGGCTTTCTAAGGAAAGATTGCTATTAAATAGCACACCTAGGTTCCTAACTGATGACGAAGAATTGACAGAGCAGCCATCAAGTCTTAGACAGTGTTCTAGGTTATTACATGCATGAGTTTTTAGGTCCTATAATTAACACCTTTGTTTTATTTATTTTTTTCAGAATTTAGCAGTAAGAAACGTAATCCAGTTTTTTATATCGACTATGCAAAACTAAGCAGTTTTTCAAATTGGTGTGTTTCACCAGGCCCTGAAGAAATATAGAGCTGAGTATCATCAGCATAACAGTGAAAGCTAACACCATGTTTCTCCCAAGGGTAACATGTAAAGTGTGAAGAGTAGCGGCCCTAGTACTGAACCTTGAGTTACTCCATATTGCACTTGTAATCAAGATTCCCCTATCAGTTGATGTATGAAACCACCAATTTGTTGTCTTTCCAGACAAGCACATGATGGCCTCTGATGTCTGGGAGGAAGCATTTTAGAGCTTGAAACAGTGACAACATCTCCTGGCAGTTTATGTGCCAAGTGAGATGATGTTCTCTCTACAGACCTCAAGCAAAATGGGTTGCCTCTTGGGAAAAAAAATCACTTGGTCCTGTCCCACAAGGGTATCATGATGGATACAGCTGCCATCATTCCAAATTAAACTGAAGCTGTTTCACAGTGAGTGACTGGCTTAGCTTGACACTGATCATGGCTGTGAGAATCAAATTGATATGAGCAGGAGACAGATGTGCCTACATTGTCGTCAAATCCCACACCATGACTGTGACGGTCACGGAAAGACCGCACATTCAACATGGACTTTAATACACACACATACTCACAAACACACACAGAGACTGTTTAGTGATACAAGAGTTTATTGTAATTATTGATCAGAGTGAATGGAATACCTGTAAACGATGTGTATTGTTCCCGTGTAGCATTTGTCCCGTGATTTTTAGAGTCCCGGTAGGAAACAATGGCAGGAATTATTGGTTCCGCTTAGGGTGGGAATCTACCATGTATTAATTGAGCGTGGGGGTTTCAGGGGCAACGCGGCCGAGTTGTTGCTGTTATTTCCTGTTTAATGTGAATGACTTAATAACATCAAAGTAGATTTATTAATTAGAACATCATGCCAATATGTTTCTTTTAGACTCTGTATATTTAAGTGAACATGTGTAAAGTGTTGTATGTGAGTTTGTCCCTCCCCATGGGGTAATGGTGCTGGCCACCAGTATAAATGTGAATGACTTTGTAATGCAAGGCAGTCTGTGTTTGTTGCTGCAATGGAGAGTGTGGCCTGAGGGTTGTAGGTATTTTGGGCATTTTGTTTAGTTATTTTGAAATTGACTTTTTTGTTAAGGAAGTTATTTTTGGAAACTTTATTTTGCATTTGAAATTAATTTGGATTTTTCTTTTTGGTTAAGACTTTGTTCCTTCTATTTTTTGTCATGTTTAATTATATTATTGGGCTTGGATGATTGCCCTTTTGTAAGTTTAAATAAATATTTGTTTACATTTCAAAGTTGTGTATTCATGCTGCCTCTGTTTAATTTGGCTACAAAATTTGTGGTGCCCATTATTGGGTGACCATTACAATGACAAGATAAATGGTCCTACAAGCTGGAGAAAGCACACACTTATTTGCCTTAACCCCAACTCTTACATATGGGTGAGGACGACATCTCGATGCCGAACTGCCATCTACTCTGATTTAGCTAGAATCAACCAATTGTCAGTGTAGTTAAGTATGTGGATGCACTGTCTTTGAGATCTATGGTGGTGAACCAGTCCTCATACCTGATTTGCATCACAATCTGATTCAACATCAGCATATTGAATTGAATGTCTTGACAGAGCGATTTAGTTTGCACATATCTATGATAGGACATACCCCCCCCCCCCCCCCCAATCCTTATGGTGAACATTTAAGTGGAGGGACACACTCTATAGCCTCTTTTCTCAGGAGGGTAGCCACTCTTGTTCCATCACTAGAGGCTGCTGGGAGCCTACCAGAGTAAATGTGACCCCATTGAATTAAGGCAGACGAGAACTGAATTGGATTCTAAATTGAGTGCCCAGTTTCATCCTGCTCGATGCTCAGAGGATGAGGGGTGAAGCAGCATGCTCTCATTCTGGGGTGCGTTTCCCGAAAGCATCGTTAGCCAACTATAGTCGCAAGTTCCGTCGTTACCAATGTAGTTCAAGGATTCGGTGTTTCCCGAAACCATAGTTCAAACGAACATTCGCAAACTGCATCGCAAACTTGAGTCGTTGAACCGACAGCTCTCCCCCTGTGGTTAGAGGCATAGTTCGTCGTTAGTTTGCCGTGTCGAAATCATTGATTGCGCAGCACCTAGGCTGTGTTCTATTCAGAGTTATCGACCCTGTGCCCTATTCTTTTAGAAGATTTCACCATCCACTTTGAGTGATTTAAAAGACTTAAAGTTGTGGTTTAAGTTTATCACATAAATCGCCTTTTTATTATTATTACAAATTCAGTTTGAAACTATATAGCAGCGTGGCCCTCGCAATTATTCTCCCTTCGAAATGCCCTCTGGAAGCATTAATCTTGCCGATTAGAACGCAGCCATTGTTTTGTTTGTGCGAAGAAACGGTGAGTTTGTCAAGTGAGTTATCTTTGTTTAATTTAAAAACATTCCAAAATGCATATGTCTCATATAACAATATTGGTAAAACAGTGTTATAGAGGTTTTCACTTATATAAAATGTTAACACTCAAATTACAGTATTTTTATAGTAAATTAATTTTTAATTTTAAATGAATGTACCTAAATAAAGTAACATACAGTCTTGTTCAAAATAATAGCAGTACAATGTGACTAACCAGAATAATCAAGGTTTTTAGTATATTTTTTATTGCTACGTGGCAAACAAGTTACCAGTAGGTTCAGTAGATTGTCAGAAAACAAACAAGACCCAGCATTCATGATATGCACGCTCTTAAGGCTGTGCAATTGGGCAATTAGTTGAAAGGGGTGTGTTCAAAAAAATAGCAGTGTCTACCTTTGACTGTACAAACTCAAAACTATTTTGTACAAACATTTTTTTTTCTGGGATTTAGCAATCCTATGAATCACTAAACTAATATTTAGTTGTATGACCACAGTTTTTTAAAACTGCTTGACATCTGTGTGGCATGGAGTCAACCAACTTGTGGCACCTCTCAGCTGTTATTCCACTCCATGATTCTTTAACAACATTCCACAATTCATTCACATTTCTTGGTTTTGCTTCAGAAACAGCATTTTTGATATCACCCCACAAGTTCTCAATTGGATTAAGGTCTGGAGATTGGGCTGGCCACTCCATAACATTAATTTTGTTGGTTTGGAACCAAGACTTTGCCCGTTTACTAGTGTGTTTTGGGTCATTGTCTTGTTGAAACAACCATTTCAAGGGCATGTCCTCTTCAGCATAGGGCAACATGACCTCTTCAAGTATTTTAACATATGCAAACTGATCCATGATCCCTGGTATGCGATAAATAGGCCCAACACCATAGTAGGAGAAACATGCCCATATCATGATGCTTGCACCTCCATGCTTCACTGTCTTCACTGTGTACTGTGGCTTGAATTCAGAGTTTGGGGGTCGTCTCACAAACTGCCTGTGGCCCTTGGACCCAAAAAGAACAATTTTACTCTCATCAGTCCACAAAATGTTCCTCCATTTCTCTTTAGGCCAGTTGATGTGTTCTTTGGCAAATTGTAACCTCTTCTGCACATGCCTTTTTTTAACAGAGGGACTTTGCGGGGGATTCTTGAAAATAGATTAGCTTCACACAGACGTCTTCTAACTGTCACAGTACTTACAGGTAACTCCAGACTGTCTTTGATCATCCTGGAGGTGATCATTGGCTGAGCCTTTGCCATTCTGGTTATTCTTCTATCCATTTTGATGGTTGTCTTCCGTTTTCTTCCACGTCTCTCTGGTTTTGCTCTCCATTTTAAGGCATTGGAGATCATTTTAGCTGAACAGCCTATCATTTTTTGCACCTCTTTATAGGTTTTGCCCTCTCTAATCAACTTTTTAATCAAAGTACGCTGTTCTTCTGAACAATGTCTTGAACGACCCATTTTCCTCAGCTTTCAAATGCATGTTCAACAAGTGTTGGCTTCATCCTTAAATAGGGGCCACCTGATTCACACCTGTTTCTTCACAAAATTGATGACCTCAGTGATTGAATGCCACACTGCTATTTTTTTGAACACACCCCTTTCAACTAATTCAACTAATTGCCCAATTGCACAGCCTTAAGAGCGTGCATATCATGAATGCTGGGTCTCATTTGTTTTCTGAGAATCTACTGAACCTACTGGTAACTTGTTTGCCACGTAGCAATAAAAAAATATACGAAAAACCTTGATTATTCTGGTTAGTCACATTGTACTGCTATTATTTTGAACAAGACTGTAAATAAGTGAGTGATTTTGTTGTTTTTACTGAATAAGAATATAGAATACTCTCTAAAAATGTGTTAGTGTGTGAATACATATATAAGCTATAGAGAGAGAGAGAGAGAGAGAGAGAGAGAGAGAGAGAGACGGTATACATTGTACACACCAAAAAATGATTTTTTAAAATGTTTTTAAGTGTTCATTTAATACATATCGGCAAAGAAACCAAATATTTAACAGAAATGATGTCAGCTTAAACAAAAGGATGGATGCTGCACAGGTGATAGGACGTATGGGCAAATAGGACATGTCTCCAGCAGCCAGCTATAACCAAAGCCATGCACCCTCTTCAGCCACCTGCAAACTGTAGAAGTGGCCCACACAAAAGAGTAATGTATGCTTCCATCACCCACCCATTAGGCCATCACCCCCCACCTCCATAAATTTCCAACAGCATAATAATGCAGAGTAGCTAACAACTGAATTTAAAGCATTTTTTTCTTCTTATTGCCCTCTGAAGATGTGAAGCCTGATGTTGAAGGGCCAGACTGGAGAGGGCCTGATTTTGGAGGCCTGGACTTTGAAGGCAAAGGCCTGGTTGATGCACATGTATCCATATCTCCAAGGATCCTTCCATTGCAACAGGCCCCAGGATGGCCAAAACTGTCTCTTCCTCTGTAGGGACAGGAGGAACTGAACTAATACCGCATCAGTCTTGTTTGCTTTCCTCTTACGTGCCACAGCCCTCTGTTTTGTCACACTTGCGAAGTCCTTCCACTTATTCCTGACTTTCTCTGGGCTTTGTCCATATCCATACCTAGCATCGTTTATTTTGAGTTATTTCTGCCCAGATTTTATTTTTGTCAGCTTTGTAATGCTATTTTTCAGATTTGAAAATAGCTGTACTTTACTATTTTCCACCACCTTCTCGAAAAGAACTGCAATTTCAAGCTTTCAAAATTGGGGTTTTGGTGTCATTTTCATTAACACGTCAGAATGGCAAGAAGACATAAATAGGAAAGATTGAGCAAAATAAGCAATCCACAATAGTACATGACAGTTTTTCAAAACCCATCTTTTTTCAATTGTGGTTAAGTAGCCTATATCAATATTAGCCTACATAAGAAATAGTATTTATCTGAAATTGTGAAATTATTGACATTGGGATCAGAAAAGAGCAAATTTTTTACTCCGTGTGTGTATAATGTATTGCAAAACAAATGATTCGTTATTACTCAACTCCTACGTAACGTCATTTCAAAAGCGTAATTCGAGTCGAAGAAAAGAGAAAATAAAACCAAATTACTGAAGGTGGCGGTATGTGCGCATGTCTCCAGTCAGCCATTAGATCGAAGAAGAAGAAGAATGACGGCTCAAACCAACGTAGTTTGAACTATGGATCTGCGACACAGGTACCATGGTTTCGGGAAACAGTCATGACTAGGTCGTTCGTTTCCATAAAGATGCATCGTACTATGGTAGTTAAACCAGCGAGTTGCATCGCTGTACGGGAAACGCACCCCTGAGCGGAAGAAACCATGAAGCATGCTTCTGAGCCCTAAAAATGAGCACTTGATCTAGAGGGTGAGTGCAAAAGGGCAATTCTGTCTGCAACCCCACCAATAGATTCATCTGTGATCCCCACAAAATCATTTGCCACTCTGCCTTGGGAGCCACAGGCTTGTGATCACAAGGATCACAAGCCTGTGCACCTTCCTCAAAGAGCACCAGGAGGGAGTGGAACTGCTTGTTCATGCACCACTCCCAGAGTAGCAATGCAGATATCATGTGTATCCACGCCTGTAATGAAACACTTGCAGAGAGAAACACAATAAGTGCATTTACATTAACACTTTTTGTTTCCATCGGAATGAATTAATTCAGATTCACAGCCTTATTCACACATAAAACATAATTCTGGAAGAATATGCAAGACTGTTTTCTTGAACCAAAGAAGAAAGGTTTGAATTTTGGTGAAAGCTTTCAAGCTAATCTCCTTGCAGTGAATTGTGCTTGAGCCATCCAAAGAATCTGCCTCGCTCAGGGTTGTTCTGTGGGTGGTAAGGTTTTGTCCATATGGAGAGACCGGCATCAAAAAATTTGCACCCAGATTATCACTAAGCTTTTAAAAGAGAGAAAAAGCTAAATACAAAGCCTCTTAATATGGAGGTGCACTAAATCAGCTCATGGAAATCTATTGAGAGCGATATACAGGCGCTGGTCATATAATTAGAATATCATCAACAAGTTGATTTATTTCACTAATTCCATTCAAAATGTGAAACTTGTCTATTATATTTATTCATTACACACATACTGATATATTTCAAATGTTTATTTATTTAAATTTTGATGATTATAACTGACAACTAAGGAAAATACCAAATTCATTATCTCAGAAAATTAGAATATTACAAAGAAAGGATTTTTAGAAATCTTGGCTAACTGAAAAGTTTGAACATGAAAAGTATGAGCATGTACAGCACTCAATACTTAGTTGGGGCAGCTTTTGCCTGAATTATTGCAGCAATGCAGCGTGGGATGGAGACGATCAGTCTGTTGCAATTCTCAGGTGTTATGAGAGCCCAGGTTGCTCTGATAGTGGCCTTCAACTCTTCTGTATTGTTGAGTCTGGCAAATCGCATCTTTCTCTTCACCATACCCCATATATTTTTTATGGGGTTAAGGTCAGGCGTGTTTGCTGGCCAAATAAGAACAGGTATACCATGGTCCTTAAACCAGGTACTGGTAGCTTTTGCACTGTGTGCAGGTGCCAAGTCCTGTTGGAAAATGAAATCTGCATCTCCATAAAGTTGGTCAGCAGCAGGAAGCATGAAGTGCTCTAAAACTTTAAGGTATACGGATGCGTTGATCTTGGACCTCAGAAAAAATAGTGGACCAACATCAGCAGATGACATGACACTCCAAACCATCACTGACTGTGGAAACTTTACACTGGACCTCAAGCAATGTGTATTGTGTGCCTCTCCTCTCTTCCTCCAGACTCTAGGACCCTGATCTCCAAAGGAAATGCTAAATTTACTTTCATCAGTGAACATAACTTTGGACCACTCAGCAGCAGTCCAGTTCTATTTGAAGCGAGACGCTTCTGGCGCGGTCTGCTGTTCAAGAGTGGCTTGACACAAGGAATGCGACAGCTAGAACCCATGTCTTGCATATTTCTGTGCGTAATGTTTCTTGAAGAACTGACTCCAGCTGCAGTCCACTCTTTGTGAATCTCCCCCACATTTTTGAATGGGTTTTGTTTCACAATCCTCTCCAGGGTGCGGTTATTCCTATTGCTTGTAAACTTTTTTCTACCACATCTTTTCCTTCCCTTTCACCTCTCTATTAATGTGCTTGGACACAGAGCTCTGTGAACAGCCAGCCTCTTTTGCAATGACCTTTTATGTCTTGCCCTCCTTGTGCAAGGTCGTCTTTTGGACAACTGTCAAGTCACCAGTCTTCCCCATGATTGTGTAGCTAACTAGACTGAGAGACCATTTAAAGGCCTTTGCAGGTGTTTTGAGTAAATTACCTGAAGAGTGTGGCACCAGTTGTCTTCAATAATGAACCTTTTCACAATATTCAAATTTTCTGAGATACTGAGTTTGGGATTTTCCTTAGTTGTCAGTTATAATCATCAAAATTTAAAGAAATAAACATTTGAAATATATCAGTCTGTGTGTAATGAATGAATATGACAAAAAAAAGTTTCACTTTTTGAATGGAATTAGTTAAATCAACTTTTGGATGATATTCTAATTATATGACCAACACCTTTATATGCAATATACAATATAACCATAAGATGAACTAGATACATTTTTTTTTTTTTTTTTTTTTTTACAATAATCGAGAAGCAGCAGTGACTATAGGGGGAGTGTGTTTGAGGCTAGACAAGGCTTAGCCTTTACCTGACTATAGGCCATTAATTAACAGAGGCTTGGGGCAGCCATTAATGTAATGAATAAAGTTAAAATTAATGAAATTAAAAGTGTAGATTAGATTAGATCTGTTCATCATATTTGTTTTTACACGTGTTGCATCATTGCACATTATAACAAATCACATGTGATTCTGTTGAGCTTATAAATGCAATGGTCATTCAGAGGTGTTCAGATAAGTCGTCAATGAAGCAGCTTCACTGAGGATAACAAGGTTTTTTTTTTGTCAGAGTGAGAGGTTAGGTCAGTGAAACACTGGATGCATGGCGTAAGCGTCTCAGCTGCATGGCGTGTCCATTTTTAATTTGGCTCCCATGTTAACAGGTTAAAGCTTGCAGACTGTCTGCGTTAGACACGCGTCTCAGGCGCGGCTCAACCCACGCGGAAAATGCGTGCATGTTAGAAATAGAACCGACGCCTATTTTTCACTAAACACCCAAGTGTGTTGGAAGCGTTTCCAGGCAAAATAGTATAGGAAAATATGTTTATATTTCATTTTGTAAACAAATACATATTAATTAATGAGATTTTGATGTTTGAAAGTCTATAGGTTGACTTAAATTCAGATATAAATGTAATTTAAAAAATAAATAAATATTTATCTTTTTTCAAATATTACACCTGTCAAACATTGTCAGGTCTTGGGGCTAATCACCTGCCTTTTGGGGTTGTGAATATGTGTTGTGTTGTGTGTTTGGATGGTTTGACAGCTCACCGCGTCTGTTTGATTTGAGCCCCCCTGCCGAATTACTACCCCCCTTGTTCAAGTCGCTACCTGATTGCCTAATCCTAACCCTACCCCTAATCCTAACCCCTCCCCCACACCTACTCCTAAACCTACCAATACTAGGGGGGTAATAATTCGGCAGGGGGTCGAAATTGGGCAAAACACCGGCATTCCTCGACCCTACAAGCTAAACTGTGGAATGTCACTTATCTGCTCTGTCTCTTAATAAAGCACAGTGTAAATCTGCAACTGAATCCAGCCTGTTACTCCTGACAAACACAGTCTATTTTACCATCAATACTGTTGACGGTGTCCTCTATCAGTAGGCTTTATATTTTTGCAGTTAGCCTGCCCCGGACCAGGCTAGTTTCCCAGCAAAAGTTGCCAGGGTAACTGAGTTTGAACTATTTTAAGTTTGCTTTATGAAACGGAATCCACCGACAATAAGTCTGACTAACCAAAATAAGCCTGGCTTGTTTTCTAATCTTGTTTTATGGAACAACCTCCTGGTCTGTTGGCGGCCTCCCTCTATGTCACCTAAGCAGCAGCAGCACGCCAGCCGCCACGCAACTGACACGCAGCAGAAACGCACGCTAATGCCATGCAACCAGTGTGTCACCGGCCTTAAACTTGTGCAAAACTGTCAGTGTTACTTCTTTGATAATGTGCCTTTCCCAACAGTTCAATTCTGCTGGTCTTAGTCCAGGAGTTTAATGTATGGAAGTAAAATACAAGGAGTATATATTCAAATATACTGTATATATTCTATATTTTTGACTGCCCTCCAAAAGTATGTTACAGAAAAAAAAAATGAAGCAATAACTCTGGAGTCATTTTTCTATACTAGATGAATAAATCAAACCTGACAGCAAATTGTATCCATGCCTAGTGCCCTTCCTGGGGGGCTGCGGGTTGAGCTGCACTCTCTTATTGTCTGCTGTTTTACTAGGGTGTTTACCATGGCAATTGTTTGTAGGGATAAATAAATAAATAAATAAATAAATCCTAACCCTAAGTATTAAGTTATAGCACCACTCGCTGCGAATGAAATGTCTTCAGCTCACCAAGACTGCATTTATTTTATTAAAAATACAGTAAAAACAGTAATATTGTGAAATATTTGTATATTATTAAATGTCTTTAATGTCACTTTTCAACAATATAATGCATCCCTGATATGCATATACTGTATGTATGTGTGTGTGTGTGTGTGTGTGTGTGTGTGTGTGTTTGTTTGTGTCATGGATACCAAACCTTTAAACAGTAGTGTACATTGAAGAAGATTATTGTATTTATTAGTAGTAGTATAAATGGTAATAAATATTTCAAAGATTTAATTAAATAAATAATTTACTTATTTAATAGCATGCTAAAAAACACACAAGGCATCTTAGCAACTGCATAAAAGACATTATATAATCATGATGATGGGTTTTGGATTGCAGTCATCTTTTACAACATGTAAAAGTCTAGTTTCATAATTTATTTTTAAGCACAATTCCCAACACCCTGTGTTGTTTGTGCTGTTTATGGTCCACCCAGTGTTTCTCCTACACTAGATGTTTTTGGCTATGCATTTAATTCATTTATTTCACTTTTTCTGCTTCCCTGACATGCTCAGCTGAAGAATATTAATTATTTCACAACCACTATTTAATTGTTCTTTTTCGGGGGCTATCAGACAGTGGGTCATGTCTTTGATTTCTATCTTCAAAATAGCAGACTCTGTTCACCTAAAGCCCTCAGAGTGGTTCTTTCATGTTAATTGTATGCAAAGTTTCACCGTGCTGGAAAAGGGGAACCCAGAGATTACTGGATACTTTTAAATTATTAAGTATTGAGTTGCTTACTGCGTGTAAGTGTGTGGAGTAAAGTAAATAAACATAACAAATAAATCACTTTTGAAAGTTTTTCTACTGTTGAAGTCTTAAAATCAGTTTGATGAAAAAAAAAAAAAAAAAACTTATTCTTGTGCAGCTTTTGACAGTAGCTCTGCTTTTGGGCGCTTTTGCTCATGGGAGATAGATTACTTGAATTATTAAATAAGGAAGCCAGGCTACTTAAGTTTTTTTTTTTTACTTACTAAATATTAATGATTGAATAAAACATATTTTTTTCAAATGCAGCTTGTTTAGATTGGCCATAGCAGATAATTACAAATAATCAAGAAATAATAATCAAATGAATTCATCTTTGAACATACTTAAGTGTTTTACATTATCTTTGGGATATTAAAACAACAATTTTAGAGTATTATCTTTGACTTCAGATTATATAATTGAGTTGCATTACATTACCAGTGAGGCCTCAAGGCTTGAACCAATAGCCTTGCTTCAGTTTCTATTCCAACCCTGCATTGCATCACTTTTTCTCTTGCCAGATATATGCTTTTTAAACCTACTGTTTGTGCTCAATGGTGTGGACAAATAAAATGTGCAATAATGAATACAGACCCACTGCTATACTGCAGTACATATTGTAACACATAAAAATTGTTGTAAACACCTAATAAAATGCCCCAGAGCTCTAGACTTTGATGTTTGGAATTGTTGAGCTAATTTACTGTCCGTAAACATACATGTATTTGGTTCGTTTTGCGATGGCATTTCCACCATTTTTTTTATTTATTTTTTAGATGAAAACTACAAGCCAGTGCTGTTATTTCATTGATCATCTTTCCCTTTTAACTTGATATCTTACTATACATAAATTATATATTATTTATTATGAAATAAGTCTCTCATGTTTTCTCAGGCTGCATTTGTCAAATAAAGTAAAAACAGTAATATTATGGATGTGTTTTCTATTTAAATATATCTAAAAATTTAATTTATTCCTGTGACTCAATTATTCAGCATAATTACTCCAGTCTTTAGTGTCACATGATCATTCTAAAATCCTTGTAATATGCTGATTTGATGTTCAAGAAATTATTTATAGCTGAATATTTATAAAATATAGCTTAATATTTCTGTAGAAACAGTGATACTTACACTACAATTTATTTTTGAACCTTTCTACTATTTTAGGTTTTAATTGAAAAGTATTAAACAGGTGTTGTTTTTTTGTTGTTGTTTTTTTAGGAAATGTGTACATTGTAGTTTGACCTAGTTATGTCCACTTCTCTAGGCTGGGGCTTTTAGACCTACACCTGTGATCTCTGAAATTGTGCTAAACTAAGAGTGTTCACTTGTGCACTCTTGTACTAGATTAAATATAGCATATGTTGTTGGTTAATTCAGGGAAATTCCGTCTTAATAAATTTGCAGCATGTTATATATATTTATAATACAGGGCCGTTGAATGCTTGAATCTGATTGGCTGACGAACGTTTCTGAGGTGTGCCATTATTTTCTGGGAAATGCATGGCGAACAAAGTTCCAGGCAGCACTCTTCACCACATTACAGTTCCATAAACTTTGCAGTAAAGCTGTAATAATGGAAATTACTGGACTAACAAAAACAACAACAAGACAGACAATTTTCTGACAGTAAATACACCTGACATTTCACACTAGCGAGGTAATAACAGTGTGGTTTAGAGACGCTGCTTCAGCCTAATTCAAACAAGCTTTCTCTCTTGTGCTTTCTAATAACTTCAATAATAACTGCATTAGAATGCCATCAACATCTCAAGCCTCCATTACCAGCTTTAAAATGACGTTTTGGAACCAGCAAAAGAGTAGCTGGATGAGATGCAGAAGAAATAATCCTACTCACAATAGAGATTTATGTACAAAAACCAGATGAATCCCTTTGAATATATAATCTGTTCCATGTCTTTAGATGTGTTAACTGTAGTACAAGCAGAATAATTGACTAATATATATATATATATATATATATATATATATATATATTTATATATATATTTATATTTATATTTGGACTTTGGTTCCAAAATGCAATAAATCCATTTTGATTAATTTGAGTAAAAATGTGTTTTCTTTGCCAAGAAAATGGCAAGATGAAAATCACTATTATGTTTTAAACTATCAAATGGCATCTTTAGGTTACAACACCGTTAAAATTTTAAATCCGGGTTTTGATTTTGGAGGGCACCCTGAAGGCTGGTGCAGGACAGGAACAGGGTGGAGACAAGTAGAGCTTCCAGGGCAGAGCAGGCATTTCAGGTTGCCATGGTGGATCCTCCATGGCCTTAGCCGGCTTGGCCACAGGTACACCCACACAAAAGAAAAAAAAAAAAACTTGGGGAGAACTAGGAAATATGGAGGGTGTTCTGAAGGAGAGGGCACTGGAGGGCACTCTGGAGACAAAATAGGGCTGGACGGAGCCATTAGAGGCAAAGGAGAGCGTTTTCGAGTGCATTCAGGAGAGAGGATGGGGCTGTGAGTTCTGGGCTGAGGATCTGATTGATTTGGAGAGTTGGAAACAGAGGATGGATGACAGATTTCAGTGCTGACTGGACAGTTGTTAGAGCAGGGTCCACAACCTTAGCCCCCAGGTCAGCACTGTTAGACACCCACTTCCGGGCTCTGGAAAACACAGGAGGATAGGTATGATCAGACCCAATGGCCAGGTATGTGGAGGATCTCAACATGGGGTTAGCTGACAAGGCCCAGTGGTTCTCAGAAGTTGCTGGATGAGAATTACTTTTAGCTTCTCCAACCTCCTCTACTTCAAGATTAGACACAGGAAATTAACCAAATGAGGAAAGACAGGAACTAAACAGAAACCCAAAACGTGATACTGGCAAGCTAAAGCCAGGTATACACTGTGCGATTTTCATCCGAATTCATGCTACTCTTTTTCGGGTCCGTCCGATTTTCAACATTGTCGTGCGTCATTTGTTGTGCAGTGTACAAGGGGAAACGAGAGCCGATTAACCTCTCCCGACCGGCAGTCGGTTGGTCGGATGGATTTTCTGACATGTCAGAAATTTTGGTCGCCTCTCGTGAGGTATCGCACTATTGAAGCAGGGCTACGAACCGATTTTCTGTGTTTCCCTTACTGCGCATGCGCAAAACCATAAACGAAACCATGGTGTGTAGTGTGGACTGAAGTGTGAACTTACCACGATAGGAATGCCAGAGAGAAAAGTTGGGAGGATATAGTTGCTTAGTTTGTTTTTAATTTCAGCACACAGAATTGCGCAAATCACCAAAGCAGTTTGTTTATCCCAAGAAAGCATGTTTATTCTGAAACAGCCACAAACATCCAGGTTCTGAGGGATCATACGTGTTGATTTCCCAAGTATAGTGTGAGCAGTCAAATCGCAACTCGACGATTGGACCGTAGAGTGAGCGCATAAACATTGTGAGGTTTGGCTTTATATTGCATGCGATCTTCTCCTACAGTGTGAGTTGGTGTGATTGGTTAAGAAGATAAATTGCATTCTGCAAAAAAGGAAGACAGGCATTTGTTGCGGTTTGGAAAGGAAAAAAAAAAACATGACCTTATAACCAAACAATAATTTTCTGTAAAAAAAAAAAAAAAAAGATATTCAATATTTCCAGTAACCAGATACAATACTTTTTCTTTTTTTTAAATGGCGTTTATCATGTTTTGGAACCAAACTCTTTAGACACAGAACAGCTGTTGTTGTGGGACGTTCTCCACCTATAGTACATAAATTGCATGCTGCAGTTTCTTATTATGAGTGACATTTAGCTGAGCAGAATATTTTCCAGAGACATGAGATACGCTTTATCACTGAATCAAAGAACCAATATTCACTCTAGCTACTGTATTAAATGAAATTAAAATAAATTAAATAGAAATAAATATTTGTTGGGAACATAGTTAATTATCAGGGAAGGTGTTTCACAATGTAAAATACATAAATAAATAAATTAATTAAACAAATAAAAAACCTGTGTGTGCATGTAAATATCATGTTAATCTCAGGGGTTACTAGGCAAAATTTAAACTTGAGTTTGCATTGGGAATATGAGCAGAGGCCTTGGGTAAAATGACACTCTGTTGAGAAGGGGAAAAAAAAGAGGCAAATCTGAGGACTATTGTGCAAGGCTTGCAAATCCCCTCTTTTATAACCCTTGCAAAAAATAAATAAAATAATAATAATATTTATTTATTTATTTATTTATTTATTTTACGTACCCCTTACTTTTGAATGGAATTATCGATATTTGTGAATCATCATTAAATGATAATATTCCCGTTCATTGTAGAAGTTTTTTTTTTTTTTTTTTTTTTTTTCTTATTTGTCTTTACACAGCTTGTTTTGTGATTTTTCTGTGTTTTATGCTTCTTGGAAATGTGCTTCATTTTACTTATTTATTTTTTTGTTGGTTTTTGTTTTACACATTTTACACATTGTTTTACCCGTCTCTGGCTGTGAGTCAGATTGCTTTATTCACCCAATTTATTTTCCTTATTTTCAATATACATAATACTAAATGTCACCATAAATGAACCCTTGGATTCAGGACAACTAAAAATGTTAAGAAATATGACTTTCACAGTAGATTAGTCATTTTTAGTGTCCTAGCAGAAGAACTCTAGCTCTATGATTCAGGTACATTGCAACTGATCAGGTCATAACCACACACACTAAAATTGGTGATATATTTATCATTTTCAGTCAAGTTTGAACTGTTGTGGACTATATATTTTCTACAGTTTAATGCATAAATCATCAAGCTGCAGACAGTGTTTTAAGCGTTCAATCTATAGGTTTCTTCAAATATACCACTGGACCATGTTTATGCTGACTTGACACATTTAAGAACAATAACTTTTAAAGTGCAGACAAAGTCAGTTTTATGAGAAGACAGAAGCCCAAGACCCAGAGGAAAACTTCACATGACCTCAACTTTATGACATATAGACATCGTCAAGATAATCTGCTGAAGGTCAAACCGAGCATCAGAAAGGGGAAGAAATGTGATTTTAGTTTCGGGACTTCCGCCGCCGCTGGGTAACATGCCATGACCGTGACAGACTGGTTCTTGAAGGCAACACATTTTGTTCCTCTGCCCAAATTACCCTCAGCCAGAGAAATAGTGGTTGCTGTCATTGATCATGTCTTTCTTATTAATGGCCTCCCTGTGGACATGGTCTCTGAAAGGGGGTCTTAGTTTGCTTCCAAATTTTGGAAATAATTATGTTGTTATTTTAGAGGCAACTGTTAGTCTTTCTTCTGGGTTTCATCCCCAGAGTAATGGTCAGATGGAGAGACGGTCAATCAAGATTTGGAACGTGTGTTGTGGTGTTTGATAGCAGCAACTCTCATGGGTGGAGTACACACACAATTATTTACCAGTGTCATCAACGGGCTTTTCTCCATTTGAGTGTAGCATAAGTTGCCAGCCAACCATCTTTAAGGGTATGGAATCTGAAGTCATGGTCTCCTCTGCCCACCGCACATGGAAGAGGGCTAGAGAAGCCATCATCTCGGTGGGGTTGCGCACCAAGGCCCAGGCCGATCGTCACCGGTCAAAGCTTCCCGTCTATGCCGTTGGTCAAAAAGTGTGGCTTTCATCTAAGAATATTCCTTTCCGTCTGTAATAAGCTTTCTCCCAAATATATGGGCCCGTTTACTGTCACCAAGATTATTAGTCCAGTGGCAGTTCGCCTCAAACTTCTTCATGCGTATGGGAGAATTCATTCAGTCTTCCATGTCTCCAAATTAAAGACATTTTTTTGTTCTACCATTAATCCGCCTGTCCCAGTTCCCCCACCGCCACGATTCGTAGATGGAGAACTCACATATTCGGTAAAATGTATTCTGGACTCGAGGCAGAGGCGACACTGATGGACTGGGAGGATTACTGTCTGGAGGAGGGGAGTTGGGTTCCTGCTAGGGACAAATTGGATCATTCGCTTATCGATGATTACAATCACCAGGTAGGTTTCTCTGGAATCAGTAGGACGCACTCCTAGGACGAGATGGAGAACACTTTTGTTGATGTGGTTCACACTTTTGTTCCTGGAATTCTGTCGGAGTTGGATTGTGTCAGTGCCTCGTGTTCTCCATATCACAGAGACATGATCACTTTCACATCCTCCACGTATTTTAATCGTTTGCTGTTGTGGATAAATATACTAGACTTTACTTGCAATTGTATTTTGTGTTATCATTAAATAACACAAATGGCCTCCACAGTCAACAGATCTTAATCCAATAGAGCATCTTTGGGATGTGGAGGAACAGGAGATTCACATCATGAATGTGCAGCCAACAAACCGGCAGCAATTGTGATCAAGTGTGTACCGTATAGGTCTGGACTATACTGTAAACTCAGAAACAGCTTGAGATTTTGTTGATATTAATTCTGATACTCACTGAGATATTTGGGGGTCTCATGAGAAAGTTATATTCAAAATGTATTTTTTTTTTCTCCATTTAATCTAGGAAAGACAACTCTGGTGTTGCATAATGGCATTCTATCGCACATAGTAATTGAAATTAAATTATTAAATTATCATCAAAGCAATGTTCCAAGGTTAACCTGCTCTAAAGGTTTTATGTATCAATAGCATCAAGGGAAAGGTTGCGGACTCCTGTATTGAACAGAAGTAGCTATAAATTATCCATAGATTGCTAGTTCTTCTGTTATTTTGAAATTATCATGAACACCCATACAATTTCTGAAGGGCAGATCATCTTGCACCACATTTCAAGACTTCATGTCACAAATGACAGCAAGATGAGGCTGATTATAATCTAATTGTGGATATCTCAGCGTGGGAGGTCATACGCTTGAGGGATATTCTCTGAAGCTCATGTCAGTGGTATGAATTTCAAATAAATCTCAGCCCTGAAAGCATTTTTGTCCTTCAAAGGACTCCTGATCCCACTAACTTTCGTTTTGTACCACCTGCTGTCCTTCAAAACTTGTATAGTTTATAAGAACACCAGCCATAATGGCGTGATTTATGTTTGCATAGCGCTTGATGTCGTTTTCACACCTCATCGCATATGGTTGTCATTAAATAACCTGCATGGTTGTAAAGGGAAGTTACTTTGTGTGCACTTGGTAAGAAACCAATGTGCAGTAAAGACAATGTCTATGTGTATTACAAATATATCGCTTTCATTGCAATACACCTTTAGAATATCATACTAAACATGGCCGATCATAATATTTAACCAGTCTTTTTGAGTTGATCAGTCTTAAACGTACTGTAGATGTGCATTGAATACAAAATCATATTTTTGAAAGGAGATTCTGGAGATTTGCATTTCTTTGTACACTTTAACACATTTCCACCTATTTCAACATAAAACCTCAGTTCATTTGCTTCATTAAATGTTTTAGTATAGTATAATCAATTTGGTTGATAAGAAATTTCATTTAAATTTAAATTACATAAAACAATTACAACATATGCCAATAGTCAAACATCTGTGTAAGCACAAGCAGGTTACATGAAACCAGACTGCTTTGTTCAGCACACAGAAGCACTACAGATGCCAAATCAGACCTACGGAAATATTTTGTGCTACTATTATTATTTTACACATCCAAGACAATGTTGCTACTTAGCCAAATCATCTTGCCAGGCACCCATTGAAACAGATGAATTCACAAACAGAGCCAAAATTCATTCAACAGCCTTCGGAGTTAGTTTTTGACAAGTGCAGTAGGATTGTACATGTTATGTTAGCTATTTTCACATTTTCTCAGAATAAAGGTTGCTATCTTTAAAGGCCAGCACATTGTACTTTTGCAAACATTGGTTTAAGATACTCACATACAGTAAAATATACTGTAGCAGCCAAGTGAAGACATCAGAGTTTAACATAGATTTTAATATATAATATTTAATAATATGTTCTTTTGTGTTTTTACCCAAACTATTGGTCAGTGAAAGGAGACCTTCAGAAAATGTTGACTGTCCACCTCAAGAGGTCAAATAAAATATCAAATTAGCAGTTTTATTTCTTCTTATTTTTTTTTTATAAAAAAAAAAACTTGTAACATATCTGAATTTTAATTTGGAGAATTTATAACCTTTTAGTTGAACTAAATACAATATACTGTTCAAAAGTTACATTTAGTAAAGATAAGAAACGGATTATGTATTTTATATATCTACTGATTATATTATATTATATTATATTATAAATTTTATGCTCACCCAAGTGTGCATAAATTTGATTAAAAAAAACAAAAAAACAACTAATACTGTGAAAGATTATTACAGTTTTTAATATATTTTCAAATGTAATTTATTCATGTGATGCAAAGCTGAGTTTTCAGCATCATTAGTCCAGTCTTCAGTTTTACATGATCCTTCAGAAGTCATTCTCATATGATGATTTGCAAAAAAACATCCATTATTGTATTTATTATCAATCTTGAAAATAGCTGCTTTTTCTTTATTGTTTGTGTGTGTGTGTGTGTGTATGCATGTTTATGTGGTTTATGAGGACACATATTTGTATATTTGTGTAATAATTTTTATTCCAATTTGAAGGTTATTTATGAGGACACTCCCTGGGTCCCCGTAATTCAAAAGGCAAAAAAAAAAAAAGGTCATAGGACACCAATGTTTACTGTATTTGCAGAAAGCAGCAATTATGATAAATGTATAAACTGTCCTCATGTTGTAAAATGTATAGTTCAAGTACTACTTAACTAAATATTTTTGAATTAGTACATTAAGAAAATAATATAAAATGCATTTTACATTTATTCATTTAGAAGTAATTGTTCAGGCACTATAGATGCACTGTCCTGGTCTATTAGCACTGCAGATTTTAGCAAGACACTTAAATCTAGATTAACCTCTCCTTGCAATTAGTGCACTGTGCGTTTCTTTGGATGAAAAGTGTCTAATAAATGGCATGTAAGAAACAAGATGTTCCAGCTCAAGTGGACTGTTAACGAACTCAGCAGTAGAGTTATGAGTCATGATGCCCGGAGAAAGAGTTTTAGTGGATTGTCGTTCCCTGTCAGATACAATATCTGTCCATGGCGTTGGGAGCGGTTTGCCAGCCTAAGAAAGTTTTCAATCATTTTTTCCATTATTTGACATTGTACTTTCTCCTTCCTTCAAAAGTACTGAAATATTCACAGTCCAGTCCATATCAAATACTGTAATTAAGAAATAGTTCTGCTTGTGTAGAGGATTTCATCGTATCGATCCCGGTCATCTGCCAAATGAGGAGAGATAAAGCATTGCATTTTGCCACTGGTGGTCAGCACACTACCATTGGACTGCGGCCGGTCAGTATCCTCAGGACAGATTGGTGCATTTGACCGATGATGTCCAGGATGATGTGCTGTCACAGTTGGATGGCAACTTGTCAATTATGGGTAAAATATGACAGGATGCTTTTCATCCATGCGGATGGCAAGATGGCAAGCAAAATTAAAACAAATATGTGGTGACAAACAAGCAATAGCACAGGACAAAATACACTACATCTAAAATGGCAGTTTATTTGCCATAATTTAGGTCAGAATTATTTTTAATAAACACAATTTAGTATTTTTTTTTTTAGACTTTTGAATTACAGAAACCCAAGGAGTGTCCTCATAAATTTTTTATAGGATTGAGGTCTGGAGACTGGCTATGGCACTATATGATGCTTCTCCTTGAGTCACTCCTTTGTTGCCTTGGCGATTTGTTTTGGGTCATTGTCATGCTGGAAGACCCATCCATGACCCATCTTCAGTGTTCTGGCTGAGGTAAGAAGGTTCTCATCCAAGATTTTACAGAACATGGCCCCATCCATCTCAATGCGGTGAAGTTGTCTTGAACCCTTAGCAGAAAAACAGCCCCAAAGCATAATGTTTCCACGTCTGTGCTTGACTGTAGGGATGGTGGTCTTGGGATCACAGTCAGCATTTCTCTCCCTCCAAACACGGCGAGTCGAGTTAATCCCAAAAAGCTAAATTTTGGTCTCATCTGACCATACACTTTCTCTCAAGCCTTCTTTGAATCATTTAGATGTTCTCTTTCAAACTTTAAACAGGCCTGTACATGTGCCTTCTTCAGCAGGAGGACCTTGCAGGTACTACAGAATCTTCAATCTGTAGTGTGTTACCAATGATCTTTTTCTTGATGACTGTGGTCCCAACTGCCTTAGGATCACAAGCTCCTCCCGTGTAGTTAGGGGCTGATCCCTCACCTTTCTTATGATCATTCTTACCCAATGAGGCAAGATCTTGGAGATCAAGGAGCTCCAGACCAAGGCCGACTGATGGTTGTTTTGTATTTCTTACATTTCTGAATAATCAATAAACAGTTGTCTCCTTCTCACCACGTTCCTTGCTGATAGTCTTATAGCCCATTCAAGCCTTGTGCAGATCTACAATCTTGTCTCTGACATCCTTTGACAGCTCTTTGGTCTTGTCCATGGTGGTGGAAGAGGTTGGAATGGAAGACACCGATTGTGTGGACAGATGTCTTATACACCTAATGAGGTGACATTAGGAGTAACTTGTTAAAGTGACAGGACTGCTCTGTGTTCAACATGGGCGCATAACCAATCTGTGGGAGCCAAATTTCTTGCTGGTTGGTAGGGGATCAAATACTTATTTCATTGACTGAAATGAAAAATAAGCTAAGATGTTCTTAGGTGGTTTCTAGGGGTGTTCATTAGATCACTTAAAGTGGTAACATTTATTTATATAAGTGCACAATTTGAGAACAAAAATATTTAAATCTTGGGGACTCTCAGGTAAGCCTGTAGGTAATTTATGTCCTTTCCTTCACGTGACTCAACAGGGTTTTTCTCAGTAGTGCCTTTGTATTTCTCCTGCAGGAGAACCGTCGGTGGGGCCCTTCCAGTCCCTGCACGCAGAGTAAAGGTAAGTAATTCTGATGAATTGGGTGGGGTGCGTACCTGATGCTGTTCGCCACGAGATTCTGGGTCCGCGTTTGGAAACGCCTAAAAGGTCCACAGGTAAGTATGCAGGTGAATATATTGAGGTCTTGACCTTCGGTGTATAGGTAAGTATGCAAGAAAGATACACAATCCTTAACTTCAATTTTCGTCCAGGTAAACCCTACGGATTGAGTTTGCAGGTGAGTATGCAAGGGCGATGCACTGGTATTTCACTCGGGGCGTACAGGTAAGTATGCAGAAGGACAACTGGGTCTTTACTTTGGACGTACAGGCGAGTATACAAGGGCAACTAGAGCTTGACTCTGGGCATACCAGTAAGTATACAAGGGCAATATGCTGGCTCTTATCGGTGGGCGTACAGAAGGGCATACAAAGGGCGACTGGAGTTTGACTCTGGGCATACAAGGATGTATACAAGGGCAATACGCTGGCTCTTAGCTTTAGGCATACAGATGGGAATACAGGGGCAACTGGAGCTTTGCTCTGGGCATGCAGGTGGGTATACAGTGACAATACTGAATGGATACAACTCACAGACCCTCGAAGAGGTGGACGCCAGGCTTAAGCCCTTTTCAGCTCGGGAGTCTAGAGAAGGTGTATATGGCACAACAACTGTGGTCTTCTTCACCGGGGCAGACTTCCCAGACCAACACTCAACACGGTCACCTCCAACCGTGGAAACTCTCCCACAACGACTCAGAGCCTCAAGCTCAGACCTGTAGGACTGGTAACAGACAGACAGAGTTCCTTCAAAAATGTACTTTGCTTCAGTGAATATGTGGAGAAAGACACCACCTCTCGAATTTGACCAAGAGTGGATAGAAGTACAGATTGAAGTTGCTGCACGTTGGGCCTTCCACGGCCTCAGCTGGTGCCACCACGCTGGGTGACTTCAGGTAGGCTTGTGCCACCGGGTATGTACCTCAGGAATGACTCGAACGCTTCCCTCTCCTCTCTTCCAGACAACGGACCAGAGATCTAGACAGGGGAGAACCTCTGAAAGCACTCCACAAACAGGTATTCATACACAAGGGCTACACAGCTGGTTGTTCATATAGCAGCCAACACTTCTCGGTCGTCGTCCCCCACAATATGCACACTGTTCCTTACTTGCTATTTTTGACACGTCACCACTCGGCGGGGTAGGGGTCCAAAGCCACGAGCGGGCATGTATATAAAAGACGGTCGTCTCGCAACACCGGTGCACGTTCTCCACAGGGTCTTCTCTCCCAGCCTAGAGGGTGATTACTGATGACATGACACAGCACGACACTGCAGACTTCAAGTGTACACACAGCAAAGAAAAGGACTCACCCACTGCACTCCACACACTCACAGTGAATTAGGGTCAAAACCACATAGGACCGGGGATTAGTTCCTGGACGTTGGGGGCACCGATGCAGCAGACGGCCAGAGGAAATGTCACAGCCACGACAAGGCACCAGACTCCTTTTTCGCTGGTTCCGGCTCACCCACCAATCCTATTACGGTGGGGCCGCTCACACTGGTCACAACTCACAAGAGGTATATTGGTATTCCACACTTGCAAAATATCGGTTGACACAGTGAATATTTCAGTGTACTCACACTTTCATTAACACTAGATCTTTCCACTTCTCTTCCAGATAACCGACATCCGACACAACTGGCAGCACGATATCCTTCCTGCAATCCTAGCAGATCTTCAATGTGTGTGTTAACTTGTTAACTTCACATCACACAATGCATCTGAACACAATGCGCCAATAAAGATATTCGTATACTCAGCCCTGTGTGTGTATCTCTCTTTGCCCAAGCTCCACCATACACCCCTCTCTCTCTCTCTCTCTCTCTCTCTCTCTCTCTCTCTCTCTCTCTCTCTCCCCCTCTCTCTCTCTCTCTCTCTCTCTCTCTCTCTCTCTCTCTCTCTCTCTCTCTCTCTCTCTCTCTCTCTCTCTCTCTCTCTCTCTCTCTCTCTCTCTCGCTCCGTTGCACCCACAATAACTACTGGGAATCACCAACCACTTCCTGTGTTTCTGATGCCCTATTTATGTGTCTCCTCTTCCCCGAATTGCCCAATCAGTGATCGCCATGCTCAACAAGACACCTGTTCCCAATAACACGCCGATTTGGGTTCGTCGGCGTTCCCGGAAGCGGCGGTGTTATGGTCCGGGCAGAACTAATCTTCCTCATTTTTGGTTCCGCCCCGTCACAGTCACTCGGGCACACAAACATTGATTCTATTAGAATAGAAAGAAAGATACGTTGAGAAAAATAAACATGTCCTAGAGATACTGGGTTCCTAAAAAAAAAAAAAAAAAAAAAAAAAAAAAGATAGTTTTTGCCATCTGGCAGAAACTTGGAAGCAGAATCTACTAAAAATATCAAACTTCCAGCAGAGAAGAGTGGAGGAATCTAAAGTAAAAGTTTCACAAACACAAACTAAACTGAAAAAATGTAAAAAAGCACCATGATTTTCCATTATTTGTCTGCAGAAGTGGTGATCCAGCATAGAGTCTGTGCCACTATGTTGAGTAATTATTTTAATAATAGACATAAATTACACAGTGGTTTTTGAGAGTGGGCTACTGACATTTATTACAGACTTTGGTATTACAAAATGTAATTTACATTAAGAAGGGAGTCACATTTACATTCAAATTCAAATTAATCTACACAGAACTAAAAAAAAAAAAAAACAAAAAAAAAAAAACTAGCAGCTAGGCAGACACTTAGGTGGACCAAAGATATCTGGATTCAGGCAGGTTTACTGAATAGTTTGACATTTGACTAAAATCACTATGGTATCTGAACAAAGCCTAGCAAATATATTTTGTCAAAAAACTTCATAAATTCTGAATCACAAAAGTTTCTGTTGTTAAATAGCTTTTTATAGCATGTTTTATAATGCATTTTCATGCTGCTCATATGGACAGTGTGAATCTTGTGGCCCATGAGACAAGTATGCACCATGAATCAGTATGTGTGAAACAGGCCTTATTCTTCATTCATATATGAATGAATTCCCAGTTTATTAAATGTAGCATTCACATTCTTCTCTACATTTTGACAGTGTCCTCATAAAATGTGATAAGCTGCCTATTTTGAAAAGTTCAGCCCTATACAGTATATGACTAGAAACACAGTGACAGTGGTATGCAGTCATGCAAGATGCATCACAAGCATCACAGTCTTTTATTTTCCCAGCATTGCCTTCAAGTTGTTATAGCATTCTGGAAAATACCCTAACATGTTGTTGCATGCTATGTGCATAATGTCATTGGTATATAGCCACCGATGCATGGCATTTCTGCTTTTTACAGAGTCGGTTAAAGAACACGCCTTGAGGAATTTGATCCTTGCATTGTTAAGCGAGTACAATGCGAGTTCTGCGCTGTTCACCTGTCACATTGGAACGACTTCACAGAGGGAAAAAAAACCCAGAATGACACTGATATTCAGGGAATTAATTTGCACATTGTGAGTCTTTGATAAAAGATCCTGCATTTCCCTGCAGCTATACACCAAATGAGCCAAACTTTAAATGTATTGGATGATGAAACAGAAGACTTTGATGGAAAAAGAAGGACAAGTATTCCACATGTTTACATATTCTGTTTTAACGGATGTCAACATTAGTTCTGCATTTGGCAGAAGAGGGTTTTTTTCTCTATTTTTTATGCAGAAGGAGGGTGGTCAGTTCACAGAGGCCAGGAGCATTCCTGGAGTGGACATGAATTAAGTGACTTGCTTAAGGGAGAAGCAGCTGTCATGAGTGGACTTGCATTGCAGGATTTGCATTCCCTGGGCATTCTCAATAAAACTGCAGTTCTTAAGCAATACAAGCCAGGCAGATGGCTATTACTGTTGTTACATTATATAAAATGCTTGATATATCCTCCTAAAATGCAGATAAAAATGACAAATATTACCTTGAAATATATACTGTTAATCAAAACAGGCTGCAGCAAATGACACAGCATCGCCTGAAAATATATTAACGTCATATTACCTTTATTATGAATGATCATTATCTTTACTCTTTTGGGACAGTAGTTTATTTATTCCTAATAATGAATCATCCTTCCTAAAACCTAACCAACACAATCAGCACATATATTGTGGGAAAACACACATTTGTTAAGAAGAAGATATGGCCAAGTTAATTTGCATTTCCTGAAGGACATGGCAATGCTTACAAGGCAGCAGACAAATAGTGTTAAAGATTTAGGTAGGTTTAGGTTTCAGGCTTTGAGTCTTTGTCAATAAAATTCTGTGTGAAATAGATTTGTTTTCCGTTGGCCGCAAGACCGCAGGCCTACTTGTAAATAAAGATATGTGGTAAACTGAAACCAGTTCCTCAGTATGCAAATAGATATTTGGTTGCTACAATTGTGGCTCTTTTGGAATATTTATTAGACAGATTATTGAGCCAAAGAGATTCAAATAAATTTTGTGAAAATAAAATGTCAAAATATGGATGAAATAATGTTCCACTGTCATTCAGGCTAACAGGCATATTTAGGGCTGGATTGGTAGACGGGCAAACCGGGCATTTTCCCGGTGGGCTGATGCACTTAAGGTTTTTTTTTTTTTTTTCGGACCATCAGGCAGGGACAGCGAAATGATATTCCTATATTGACAGTGTAATCATCCAATCACAAAGGCTGTAGACGGAGCGATTAAGTATTTTGCGTAAACACTTAATAAAACTTAAATTCGTCCCCCCGCGATTATTTGGCCAAGTCAAGTATGTTCATAGAGGTTTCCATGGGCCAATGTCAATAAAGTTAGATTTAAATGAAAAAAAGACTCAATATTGTCAGACCTGATGTTTTATTATTATCCAAAACAAGATACTTAACAACATACATACATTACCAGTCAACATTTTTTGAACAGTAAGAAAGATATATATATATATATAAAATCAACTGACAGACATCACTAATCTGAACCTTTTATAGATTTTGGTGTTGGTGACTGGTTAATTTCACTGTATATGCATTTAAATTTAATTTCAATTTTTATAGCCCCAATACCCCCACACACCTCCAGAAAGACATCGGGATGGGCTCCCACACCCTTGGCCACATTTAAATATATATTTTTCAATTTTTGGCCCTTAAATGATAATTGATTAGTCTTGGCCTTCATCTTACCCATGAAAAAGAATTTCTGAGCATCCAGAAAAAAAATAAAAAAATAAAAAATAATATATATATATATATATATATATATATATATATATATATATATATATATATATATATATATATAAAGATCAAATTTCTGTGTTTCTTTGTGTAGTTTTCAGAATACAGAAACTGGTCTTCAAAGGATACTGTAAAACGTCATGTTGGTCTTTTAATAACTAATGCATGATTTGAAAGACTTTTAAAGAACATGCTTTAAAGAACTGCCCCCTTTAAAGCACAGTAGTTCCTTTTAATATATAACAAAGTATAATTTACTCGTGTACAGTTGTACCTGAAAAACCAGATAAATACTGGGCAACACTTAAAGATCATGGACCCCCATGATCAACCTGAAAGCTTTGATGTTATTAGTATTGACCAGATATATAGATATATTAGACTAAACCTCTATGGAGCTATGAGTGGAATGATGCAGTATCCAATAGCCTTGGAATTACTTTTTTTAGTGAACATACTATATACTGGGAAAAGCAATTACTACTGTATACACTAAAGGTGGCTGTCTACCTTTTGTGAAATCTTGATTATTTAGGGCAACCGCGGTAAACCACTGTGCACACACTCAGCAATTCTCTCCCTTGAGATCTTTTTGTCACTTACCTCTCAGGATGCTCGACATCAATAAACATGTCTCTTTTACTCAGCACACTGTCGCTTGTATTTGCAAGCCAAGCCCTTCTACTACTGTGAAGTGGTGGGATCCATTACAAAAATATGAGTCAACCTCTCCAATGTCATTCCATGCACGTCCTGATTTTGCAAAGTTCAATGTGTTCCTAGGTCAACATATTTTGTTGACCCTGGAACAACATTTTACTCCAAAAATATATTCTTAACCATATCCCTACACCTAAACCTAACCTTAACCATGAGTAATCCCTAAAATCAGAGGAAATGATAGATGAATGACACTGATGTACAAAGCACCAAACACTGATTTTAAGCGTAAACTTCACAAAATCTATGAACTGGTTCTAAAAATCTGATTGGTTAATCACAATGTTGTTCCAGGGTCAACAAAGATGTTGTCCCAGGAACATGTCTCACTTGGTAAAATCAGGTTCTGCGTCATTCCATAGCCCTGACAACAACAAAACAGCCTCAAAATCTCATATCAAACACCAGCTTGTGAATTTTGTTGTGCTTTGTCTTGGCGAACTTGAGTTTAGACTTAACATTATCATGGTTTGTCTTTGCTGACACAACAATATATTTGTGAGCACATATAACCCCTTATCTCAAAACAAAAACAGCTTAATGCACAAAAGTATACACTACAGGTCCGTGTAGTTAATAGTTAATAGAATGGGTAATAGTTCAAAATAGTTAATCCAAAAATGAATTTAGTCATTCTTTACTCACCCTGTTTGTTGATGGAAATAAAACATTTTGAAGGACCATTATTCAAGTAAAAATTCAAATAACTGTGAAATTGAGTTAAATTGAATTATTCCAAATGATGACCAGAAAACCACAGGAGCACCACAAATGTACTGTATATGACACGTGCATTGTGTTTCAAGTCTTTGAAGTGAACACACCTCTGTTTATCAATTTGCACTGGCTACAACTAGCTGCTCGCATTAATGTTTGCCTAAAAAACCACCACTGGCTCTGCACCCCTTTCCCTAAATTTATTACTTATGTACCCTCTAGAAGCTTGCATTCTGCAAATGAATATCGCTTTATTGTGCTATCTCAAAGAGGCACAAAATAACTTTCACAGACTTTTAAATTAATTGTTCCCTCTTGGTGGAATAACCTGCTCAACTGCTTTTATCTTAATTTGACCCTCAAATAACTATAGCACTCTCTACTATTCTAATTCCATTATGAAAAATGATATATAAATAAAAAAATAAAAAAAATAAATAAAAAAATAACCCTGATTGTAAGACAACAATTTTCTGAAAAGTTATATCTCAGTTCCGATTGGTTGATTTGAATGGTGTTCCAGGATCAACAAGGATGTTAATCCAGGAACATGTTGTACTACGCTCGCCTATTCAACTCAGAAAACCGCTCCATCAGCACTGGCACCCCCCAAGTAATATGTTCTCTCCCCACTGCTATTCTCGTTTACACAATGACTGCACCTCTACTGAGCCCTCTCTCAAGCTCCTGAAGTGTGTAGATGACACTATAGTCATTAGCCTCATCCAGGATGGTGACGAGTCTGTATATAGAAGCGAGCCTTGCAGGCTTAACAACCTGGAGCTTAACACGCTCAAAACAGTGGAGATGATAGTGGACTTCAGGAGAATCGGTGCACCCCAGCCCAGTCCTCTAGTACTGTTAATATCCTGTTTGAAGAAAAGGGCTTAGAAAATCACTCTGGATTCCTCACATCAAAGCCATCTTCTTTTTGAACTTTTGCCATCTGGAAGGCACTACTAAACCAATTTCTTCACCATCAGAATGTGATTTAACTCAGTGCTTGAAGCTAAAAAAAGAAGTGCCGGTACTCTATTTATTTATTTATTTATTTATTTATTTATTTATTCATTCATTCATTCATTCATTCATTCATTCATTTATTTATTTATATAAAGCAAATAAGTACTTTTTAAATAATTCACAATATATATATAGTGTACAGTGCCACAATCAATTAATAATTTAATAAAAGTTTTCAATGAAAATTTTTTTGTATAAATTACAGATCCAAAATAGTAATCAATAATTAATTATTGTTCTACTACTTTGCATGCCTGTCTGGCATGCTCTTACACCCAACACACTCGGCTTGCATTTATTCACGTGATTGGTTATCCTGCCTGCGTAGTGTGATTTATATAGTGTACTTTCTAATCATATATGGGACATTATAATCACCCAGACCCTGATGCTTTTATTTTGAGTACCGGCAACATGTCAGAAGTGCCATTATGCACAAGAAAGTTCAGGTACTCTAAAACATAGAAGTGTCGGTACTGCGTACTGGCCCACTTCAAGTACTGGTTTTACTATGTTAAATGCCACTTTGCAACAAAGTTCATAGCTCATGGAAAGAAGTAGGCAGGAACCAGTGAACATTTAAACATAAACTTTAATTATCAAATAAACAAATACAAAACGAAAGTAAAACTGGCAGCCCCTCACCGACGACTGCCACAGAAAACATAATGAAACAACATGAATAGTCCAAGTCTGGACCTCTCTCGTCTTGCACTGTCATCACACCTCTTTTTATCCATCCAGAGCTCCTCCATGGGAGTCGAGATTGGTGAGTGGCGCAGAGTTTGCTAATTATCATTGGTCCCACTTTATATTAGGTGGCCTTAACTACTATGTACTTACATAAAAAAAATAAGTACAATGTACTTATTGTGTTCATATTGTATTGTAAAACACTTTTTCTGCTATTGAGGTGGGATAGGGATAAGGTTAGGGAGAGGGTTGGAGGTATGGGTAAGTTTAAGGGTGGGTTAAGGTGTAAAGTATGGGTCAACAGTGTAATTATAAATGTAATTACAGAAATTAAATACAGATGTAATTACATGTATTTTTTTTTTTAAATATAAGTACGTAAAAACATGTATGTACACAATAAGTACATTGTACTAAATTATTAATTAAAATGTAAGTATATAGTAGTTAAGGCCACTTAATATAAAGTGGGTCCATCATTTACTCCACCGGCCTTGCTCCGCTCCTATGGTTCCTGGCCCCACCCACTCATCACATACTGTTCAGAAAATATTTCCCCTCTTCTTCTCTTATTTCTTAAGGATAATGCAGTCCCAACGAAAAAGGGTCACGATCGTGTGTTGGAACCGCATGCGGTGAGTAAAACTGCTTCAAATATCTCTGTGTTGTTAACTTAGCTATCGGCGCGTGAGCACATCAAGTAAACAACATGCGATGTTGCCATCAAACTGCACGAGTAAAACTGCTTCAAATATCTCTGTGTTGTTAACTTAGCTATCGGCGCGTAAGCACATCAAGTAAACAACATGCGATGTTGTCATCAAACTGCACTTTCCACATGTACAGCTTAAAAAAAAAAAAGACGACAAAGTGGAACTTAGTCATTTTCCAAAACCGCTAAGCAAATATATACAGTTTCAGTACATACCACATGCTGACGTTGTTAAATTTCAGCCTCTGGATCTGATTCTGGATCATAAATGTACGCTGAATCTGACTGTTAGCCATGGTTTGTTTGGAATGATGGTTTTTTCCTCAAGGTAATGTCACAGCTTCCACATGCTCTCAACGCAAAAGCCTACTGGCGCTCGTGATTCTTTAGCTCCGCCCACACGTCACACCTCCAGCCGGTCGTGTTTTTCCGGGAAAAATCGGTACAGACTATCTTTCTCTTATGAATATAATAAAACTAAAGACTTTTTGGAGTTATGAAGGATGCAGTACTACTCTGTAGGTACTCAAGATTAACAGGATATTGAGTGAAAACAAGCATTTCATCCCCCTTTAAAGCATGTTAACCACAAATTGACCATGGTCTTGCTACACTAACCATATTAAGCATGGTATTTATAGTAAAACTTTGGTTATACAAATGGTAAATAATACTCTAAAAAAATCATGGCTACTCTACTTTTACTCTAATAAAACCATGGTTAGCACACTTTTTTTCATTGTACTTCTTTCTTACTAACTAAATACATAGCCAAAAAATAAATAAATAAACAAATAAATCGAATTCACACCCACATCTGGCATAGATATATAATTTTCGCAAATCTCTTAAAGTTCTAAACAAGCTGTATTTATTTATTTATTTATTTATTTATTTATTTATTGCTTGCTTGCTACAGGTTTGGAACAAGGTTGAATAAATATGTGTTGAGTGAATTATTCTTTGATTGCCGGTTTTAGAAATGGGTTTAATTCTATTTATATCTGATTCGTTTCCATTTATCCTATGCTTTTTTTCCAAAAAATCTTAACTTTGCAC
Source organism: Carassius auratus (assembly GCF_003368295.1). Classification (NCBI taxonomy): domain Eukaryota; kingdom Metazoa; phylum Chordata; class Actinopteri; order Cypriniformes; family Cyprinidae; genus Carassius; species Carassius auratus. The sequence continues at coordinate 21,492,582 of NC_039243.1, read as the reverse complement.
GTATAACATAAAATAATTTGGTTGAAGGATTTCAACAATTAATAAGCTTTCTTGGATAGAGCTTATTTTCCAAAGCTTCTGCATACCCATTTTACTTTTGTGACTGTGTAAATCTCTAGATCTTTTGTATGCATGAGGTAAACTTCTGCCCTCATTCAGCACATAATTGGCTTTGATTTAACAATTTCCTTCATTAATAATAGCTGTCACACTTTGGTGTAGATACACAGTAACTCACTCCATTCATGCACAGATAATTAGTATCGAGATCAGTCACAGGATAAGAGTAGATGTCTTTGAATATAAATATACCGAATACCAAGCTTGTGTTTACAGTTGTGACAGGTTGGACAGACAGACACAAACAGATCTGAAAATGAAAGAAACAGCTTAAATTAAAGCATCACAACTTGCACAAATGTGCTTTTCCCTGAGGAAGTCTCTAAAGTGGAGTTGATAGCATGACCAAAGCTGCCAGGTGCTGTGAATCAATTATGGCCACATGTGGAGCCTCAAGACGCCGATGTGAGAAACCTTTCCTTTTACAATAGAGATGGAGGAGAAATAGCTCCTTTCACTTTTTGCTTTTAATACATGAAATAATAGTGCCTGCTGAGAAGTTTTCTGTCTCCATGCCAAAAAAGGGGGTTGACTGGTAAGGGGTTAAACTAATTGCGTTCCTGGTTTATGGTTGAATGTAATGGTGGCATAAGAGTAGACAAAGCTTGAAGCTGTAATTGTAACCCAGTGCCCAGTACATATGGTAGATATATGCATTATGAAATAGAACAGGCAACAGACATGGAAGCTATATGTCACTATAGTTGCAATAAGCAGCATGTTGTATGAAAGCCCATTTCCACCACAGAATATTTTATAATATTATATATATATATATATAGCGGATCCTGGCTGGGGAATTAAGTTGCAGAAATTTGCTCTTGTCAAAGTTTGGCATGAAAGTGCCCTTAAAGTGGTACAACATACAAGGATCTTTGTGTCAACAGAGGTCAACAAATCCTTGCGCACATGCACAGAAAGATCAGTACAGTACAGTATGTATTTATCCCCCATGCAGAAGCACCAGTGTCTAAAAATGACTCCTGTCAGGGAGTTCAGGGCATCGCAGCGTGGCTTTTTTCATGTCATACAACACTTTTAGTTTCCCAAAGCACCTAGTGGCTTTGAAAAAGCTCACCTAAAGCCTGAATTACATTTATAATTCATGTTTTTTATCCAAATGTACTGCACTAATAACTATTTAACAATCATTTGGAGTTCGGTCTATTCGGCAGTGCTCATCCAACTGTCTAGGACCAGCATCAGATTTTCAAGCCTCAGTGACTCCCTGATTTTGAATTACAGGGCATGTTCATTGTCTGGTTGAAGCAATGATCTCATAAGACTGATCCACTTACATCACCCAGCTGACATCAAGACGAGGCTTTTGAATTTTTCAAAGTGAATATCGCATGAATAGGGCGCTCTGTTCAGAAGAAATGCCAGTATGGCACCAAAAAGATCTTAGACTTGGTTACCAAAAATGTGACATGACTCTAACAGTGTTTACAGTATTTTTTCCACATTGGACTGGTCACCACATCAATTGAAGGATATAAATAGGATGCAAGTTATGAGATAAGAATGTTCTGCGATGTTCTGTTGATTTTGAGGCCCAAAAAACTTTAATTCAGAATCACCTGCTTTGATCCGCTCAGATCATCTATATAGAAAACATCAGCAGTTTGAAGAAGAAGTTGCTACTGCCAATACATAAGTCGATATGGTGCTGTGAGTATTTAAAACATACTTCTGCTGCAAAATAGCATATAAAATAATTGAGGTTGACTGATAGGGGAATTTGCCGATAGCTAGGTTGGACCGCACTGGTCAATAAGTACTGAACCATACTTTGAATGAATACAATGATAGTAATAATAATAATAATAATAATAATAATAATAATAATTATTATTATTATTATTATTATTATTATTATTATTATTATTATATTAAAAATAAAAAAATCTATCAGTAGATGTTGAAATAAAAAAATAAAAATAACTAGGTGACCTTTTAATATCTACACAAATGCCATAGCATTGAAATTACATACAGTCTTGTTCAAAATAATAGCAGTACAATGTGACTAACCAGAATAATCAAGGTTTTTAGTATATTTTTTATTGCTACGTGGCAAACAAGTTACCAGTAGGTTCAGTAGATTGTCAGAAAACAAACAAGACCCAGCATTCATGATATGCACGCTCTTAAGGCTGTGCAATTGGGCAATTAGTTGAAAGGGGTGTGTTCAAAAAAATAGCAGTGTCTACCTTTGACTGTACAAACTCAAAACTATTTTGTACAAACATTTTTTTTTCTGGGATTTAGCAATCCTGTGAATCACTAAACTAATATTTAGTTGTATGACCACAGTTTTTTAAAACTGCTTGACATCTGTGTGGCATGGAGTCAACCAACTTGTGGCACCTCTCAGCTGTTATTCCACTCCATGATTCTTTAACAACATTCCACAATTCATTCACATTTCTTGGTTTTGCTTCAGAAACAGCATTTTTGATATCACCCCACAAGTTCTCAATTGGATTAAGGTCTGGAGATTGGGCTGGCCACTCCATAACATTAATTTTGGCATGTCCTCTTCAGCATAGGGCAACATGACCTCTTCAAGTATTTTAACATATGCAAACTGATCCATGATCCCTGGTATGCGATAAATAGGCCCAACACCATAGTAGGAGAAACATGCCCATATCATGATGCTTGCACCTCCATGCTTCACTGTCTTCACTGTGTACTGTGGCTTGAATTCAGAGTTTGGGGGTCGTCTCACAAACTGCCTGTGGCCCTTGGACCCAAAAAGAACAATTTTACTCTCATCAGTCCACAAAATGTTCCTCCATTTCTCTTTAGGCCAGTTGATGTGTTCTTTGGCAAATTGTAACCTCTTCTGCACATGCCTTTTTTTTAACAGAGGGACTTTGCGGGGGATTCTTGAAAATAGATTAGCTTCACACAGACGTCTTCTAACTGTCACAGTACTTACAGGTAACTCCAGACTGTCTTTGATCATCCTGGAGGTGATCATTGGCTGAGCCTTTGCCATTCTGGTTATTCTTCTATCCATTTTGATGGTTGTCTTCCGTTTTCTTCCACGTCTCTCTGGTTTTGCTCTCCATTTTAAGGCGATCAGAACAGCCTATCATTTTTTGCACCTCTTTATAGGTTTTCCCCTCTCTAATCAACTTTTTAATCAAAGTACGCTGTTCTTCTGAACAATGTCTTGAACGACCCATTTTCCTCAGCTTTCAAATGCATGTTCAACAAGTGTTGGCTTCATCCTTAAATAGGGGCCACCTGATTCACACCTGTTTCTTCACAAAATTGATGACCTCAGTGATTGAATGCCACACTGCTATTTTTTTGAACACACCCCTTTCAACTAATTCAACTAATTGCCCAATTGCACAGCCTTAAGAGCGTGCATATCATGAATGCTGGGTCTCATTTGTTTTCTGACAATCTACTGAACCTACTGGTAACTTGTTTGCCACGTAGCAATAAAAAAAATACGAAAAACCTTGATTATTCTGGTTAGTCACATTGTACTGCTATTATTTTGAACAATACTGTACATATGGATATTGTATGTATACTCTTACACTTTAATTGCTTCTATTCTAGAATACGTGATGATTATCTAATCAAAATATCAAAATATGGCCGAAGGCAACAGATCACTTCAAGACTGACAGGTAAGCGGATTAGTATGACCTCTGCTGTGCATTAATAAATACAGTAACCTTAAAATATTATAATTATTATTATTACATTATTCTTACCAGGTTGCTACAGTTATCTGGTTGGGTGTTAGGGATTTCTGAGTGGTTAAAATATTCAACGCAACACTGTGATATATTATTGTCTCAGACAAAGTTCAAATTCCTCCTTCAATTAAAGTCTATAGGGGAATCTGTCCATCAAGACAAAAGTGTAAGAAAAGTAATAGCACACATCAATACCATAAAAAGTTTGGGGTAAATTACATGTCTCTAACCTCAATTATGAGCAATTGTAATAGAGACGCATGCCATAGTGAACTCTACTTATTAAACACCACTTAATGTGCATCTCCCCATTAGCTCAAATTGTCATATTACATTACAGTGTGGTTATGCAAACACATCACACACAGTTCAAATAACACTCTGGTTTTCTCTGGAGCTCTGAATTGAAGCCAATGTTTTTCACTGCATTGGTACCACTGCATCCTGCCTGAGACCTGAATACTGTCATAAAACAAACTGCAGGACTGGTTTCAGATCAGCTGATACGTTACGAGAGAAGAACCCAAAACAGCCCAACAGCCTGGTTTGTGTGCATTCTCGCTGCTCGAGGGATGAACTCTTGTTTTCTGATTGTTTAGGGCTTACCGAGGGTCTGTAGACCATCAGCACTCTGTGGCTGCCAAGTCTGGTCTGTTTTTAGTTTCAGATCTCAGCCCTAAGTTACAGTTTGCACTCAGAATATATATACGATCTGTAAGCACCATAAAAGAGAAAGGGTCTGGAAGTCATCCAGATGCAATGAGCTTTTTTTTGGGCGAGTATGAGCATCTGATACTAATTTCTAAGCTGTAATGCTTTTCAGTGCTTCATGAGGTTTAGCTGCATGGATGACTGGGAAACATTCACAAGACGAAACACAAATCATGTATGTATTACTCCAAAGGTAACAGGTTCTGGTCAAAACAGCGACTCATTAAACTGAATAATACACTGAGCTGGAGGGTTTATGCTGTTTGAAGTTGTTTTGTTTGCAATACCAGTAAAACTAGTTATATTTGGGGCCACTGAAGGTGTGTGGCTCCTATTGTTGTGTTGATTTTATTGTTCTTCTTCTGGCAGTCAATAAAGCAGCAGGAACATTTGTATCCACTCTTGGGGAGCAAATCTCAAAATCTATAGCGCCACAAACTGATAAATATCCCATTTATATGCTTATAACTCCAGGTGTTTTATTGGGATTCCAATGGCAATATTCAATAAACCCACGCTTGATATATGATCATCAGACCAATCGACACAAGAATAAGTTAACAGAATTTAGATTTTAGTTTTGTTTCTTATTATTATATACTTTGTTTTAAAAACTTTTATTTGGATTTCAACAAATGCAGCCCAAAATAGTTTTGGCGCATTAAAATGAAAAAAGTACAGTATATGTCATTAACATATACTTATGCCTTCCTACCTAAGGATACCTGAGTAATTTGATGATAGAATTTGATGACTTGCTGGAAAATAAATAAATAAACAAATAAATAAAAATGAGATTAGATCACACAAGATTATATTAAAAGTGTAAAAGTGTATAACAACAGCATGACTTAACATAATGTGTAATGCATTATTATTTCCAATTCAGTTGAGTTAAGTTTAGTCTGTCTGGAAATCCAGCAGTTAGTGTTGTACAAACCTTTTTTTAAATTCTTAATCATTTGGCTATTATTATTATTATTTTTATTTTTTTTCTTCTGGGACAATAACATCCTGAAATGCTTGTTATTAATGTCACCAGAAATATTTGAATTACTTCCCAGCAGTTGGACCATCCACAAAAAAAATCCAGCAGTAGTCGAGCTCTCTAATGATACCCTATTGTCTTCATCGTGGGCCTAAACTTGTTATTTTGAGGAACACAGATCTGATGCAATAGTACGATTATAAAACTGGGCTATTTTCAGCCCTTCAGTCCAGGTTCATCTATGTATCCATCACACACAATCCTTTAAGAATACCTGTGTGTTTATAAGGAACTAGGGAGAGAAATCTGTGACAGCTAACTTCAGGATTGGAAACATCTTGTGAGTCTAAAAATAAATGGAAGACCTTGTCCCATATCCATGGAAGCTTGTGGGAAGAGTGGGCTGGTGTCAGTGGTGCGTTTATAGCAGTCTTGTCGGCAGGGGACTGGGTTCCTCACTCATTTATCAATGTAGAACTCACTCACGGCACAAATGCTTTGACTGGTGTTTATTCCTTCAGATGTGAAGCAGCATGGGATGGAATGATTTGCTACCATCTGAAACCATCTGCTCCAAAACAAACCTGGAATCTCTTGTGTTGAGCTAAGACATAAAAAGAGACACAATAATTTAGATGTTTGTATACATGTGCATATATATGCATAAGAAAATTGTAAATATATATATATAGTACAGACCAAAGGTTTGGACACACCTTCTCATTCAAAGAGTTTTCTTTATTTTCACGACTATGAAAATTGTAGAGTCACACTGAAGGCATCAAGGGCTATTTGACCAAGAAGGAGAGTGATGGGGTGCTGTGCCAGATGACCTGGCCTCCACAGTCACCGGACCTGAACCCAATCGAGATGGTTTAGGGGTAAGCTGGACCACAGACAGAAGGCAAAAGGGCCAACAAGTGCTAAGCATCTCTCGGGGAACTCCTTCAAGACTGTTGGAAGACCATTTCAGGTGACTACCTCTTGAAGCTCATCAAGAGAATGCCAAGAGTGTGCAAAGCAGTAATCAAAGCAAAAGGTGGCTACTTTGAAGAACCTAGAATATGACATATTTTCAGTTGTTTCACAACTGTGTTACAGTTGTTCCACATGTGTTAATTCATAGTTTTGATGCCTTCAGTGTGAATCTACAATTCTCATAGTCATGAAAATAAAGAAAACTCTTTGAATGAGAAGGTGTGTCCAAACTTTTGGTTTGTACTGTATATATATATAGTTGTTTTTATTTTTACTTTTATTCTATCATATTTTTAAAATGCATATGACCACTGTTTTTTTTTTTTTTTTTTTTTTTTTACTACAAACACTTTCTTACTAATAGTATTAATTATAAGATGCTTTCACCAGAGAGAGCCTGTGGACATGATGCAATCTGGCCTTTACTTGGCTATTAATTTACTGTAATATGTTTTTTTTTTTTTTTTTTTTTTTTTATGGCCATTATATTGCTCCCACCAAGAGAGAACATGCTGTCCAAATTCATCTTGATGAAAAAGACATAACTGGGACATTAAAATTAAACATGAAAACATACATTAACCTAATGTTGTTTCCATTAGCAAATGTATTAATTTCTTTGGCTTACTAAAATCTTGGCATGACAAGCAAATAGAGAGATTTCTGTGAGTTTCCCTTTCAGGACACTGTTAAAAATGCAGGTTCAAAAAGGGTTTCTCATGATTTGGGGGTTCCTTTAATAACATTTCAATTAACAGTTCCTAAAATGACAACTTTTTTTTTTTTTTCTTTTTTTTTTTTTTTTTTAGTGGGAAGAACTTATTTATTTTATTTATTTATTCTAACTATAAACACACTTTTGTGCAATGGATGTTAGAGGTTCTCCATGAGAACCCTTGTTTTGAAGACCACAATTATGCATGCATGTATACATTCACAAATAAATAAATACATGTTTATCTACCTCTATATTTCTATTTGAGAAGCAGGATTAGCTGTCACAGCTGTTTGGATCTGTTGTAAAGTTTGTAGTAGATTTGCCACCTCAACTCCAGCACACATCACCCAAAGGTACTGTATTTCCAACTGTGACAGCAAAGTTATTTATTCTCAAACTGAGAACTACTGCACACACACAAAAAAAGTGTTGCTCAAAGATTGTGTTTTATTTTCTTAGCTTGACACTTCAATTCGAGTCTGATATCAAAGCTTTCTTTTTGTATTGTATTACCTGATTGTACTGCTTGCAGCACCAAACCGCCTAAAAATTCATCCAGGTCTTTTCAACTGGGCTTATTCATGTTATCCTAATTATTGCCTGTTTTGTACCTCATGCAGTGCGTTTTTCTGAATGAGTGAGTGATACTGAAGTTGTTTGTGGCATTGTTACATTGTGTGCATGGTGCAAGGCAAGTCGTCTTTCCTTGAACTCTTTCAAATTGATATTGATTTTTCCCTGTGTCTATAGAAATGTTGTACAAGAATGCTATGATCACAATTACCGCTGTCCTTTGTGCAATTTGCTTTGTGCCATAAAATTGTTCTTCCACTAGAGCAAGAGAGAATAAATCAGTAGGGTTTGAAGTACTCACCTGCAACAAACCATTTGAATTCCACCCCGCGGGCTGAGCGTTATTGACTTCAATTAACTCTGGAGACTGTGACTGTGAAAATCAAGCTGTGATGCCGCAACTCTCAAGAGTTATTCAAGTTATTCCAGCACCTTTTAAAATATCTGCTGACCAGGCTGCTTTTTCTGTTTCTCTTTGGATTTTATTGGGTGATTCAGCTATTTACATAATTAAATATAATTGTTTCTCTGGTCCTTATGGTATGCTCCATCACGCTGTTTATTGTTCGAATGTGACTGGATAATTATAAAGCTCTTAAATAGGTTTAGGCAGTACTTGAAGTGGAAAGAAGAAGTGCCAGTACTCAAATCATTCCCCCATTTATTTATTTATTTTAAATAAGTATTTTTAAAATAATTCACAATGTATGTATAGTGCCACAATCAATCAATAATTCAATCGAAGTTTTCATTATAAAACACTCTTGCTTTTAAGTCAAATACATGCTGAAAATAATAATTTTACTGGCATCTGGGCGTAAGTCATGATTTTCTCCACAATCGCTGATTAAATCGGCCACGTTTTCTGTAAATTAGCGCTGATTTGAAATTACTATTTGAATTTTTTTACTGGATCCTTGGGCTTTCCAGGAGTTTGCTGGTTTAAAATGATGTGATCGCAAAAGCCTGTTTCTTTTCATTTTAAGATATATTCACAAAGAAGCTCTAAAGGCTAAAACATAGAAGTGTTTGTTCTGCATACCAGCCCAATTTAAACATTGGGTGTAGGATTTAATTTGAAACATTTTCACTCAGAAATTGCTACTACATTTCACAAATACTGACCAAGAACCAACACGTAAAACGTTGAGTTAATACTTTAAAATGTGAAGTAGAAAGACTAAAATAATTTTCTTTTTAAAAATACTCCATTTTTGTTTTATTGCAAAAAAAAAAAAAAAAAAAAAAAAAACACCACCAAAAGTATCATACAAATATGCCACAACATACAATACAATACAATTATATATATTATATATTTTATATATATATATAGTCTTTTGAAGTCATAATATAGGAACAAACTGAAATTTAAGTTGCTTTTCACTGGAAATCTTCAAAAACAATGGGTCATTGGCACTTTTTGCCAGGTTTGATGTCACTGAAGATGTCAAATAAGATTCCTCAGTTATTTTCATTCAGCATTTCATGAAAAAAAAAGTAGAATTAGAAAAACTGAAATAGAAGCAGAACGTCTGAAATAGTATTGTTTTCTTATAAAACATCCTCTAGAGATCATTGTTTTGTTTTCAAATCTTAAAAAAATAATAAAAAAATGCTGTTATGTAATTCAGAAAATTTGAATTATCATAAACATGGCTGTCAAGTTCCAAAAAGGACATAAAATGTCATACAATTATTTTTTTATTAAATTATTTCATGTGAAAAATAAACAGAAATTTAAGTCACCGTTCACTGAAAAGAAATACTTTTGTGTGAAAAACTAACTGAAACTGAAATTGCTTTTCATTGAAAATCTTCAAATAAATGGATCACTGATAAATGGATCAGCAATTCTCCTTCCGTATTTCATGACACATATGCAGCACATGGGTTTGAAATGACATAAGGGTGAATAAAAATGTCTGATTCTGGGTAAACTTTAATTAGTTTATTTTGATTAATTTAAATTCAGCCACCAATCTGTTCAAACAACCCCATTTATAATTATGACAGTTTGATGATAAACACAAATATGAGCATGCAGGTGACTATGTGAAAACTTTTTTTTTTCCCAAACGCAAATCCCCAATGTCCTTTTTCTTCTTCAGGAAGGCAACAAGAGCATGTCTTTTCAAATCAAGCCATGCAACTGAGCTGGTGTTCAGATTGTATGTTACTGTAGTGTTTCACTCTGTCTTCGTCATGAGGCCTTAATGGAGCTGGACTTTGTGTACAGCTTGAGGGTGACCATGAGAATGAACATCTGCTTTTGTTTACATTTGTCTTCCACTGAACATCTTTGTTCTTGCTCATTTCCAAATGGCTGAACTGGTCCTTTTATTTTATTTATTATCATTCTTTTAAAGTGTGATGTTACACCAACTTAGGACTTTCAGCATTGTTACGTGGTTTTGGGTGGTTTCTACAAATTTTCCTTCCGAGTAATTTTTCTAAAAGGACTACAGCTTTATAGATGTTTATGTGAGAGATGTTCCTGCTTCAACTTTTCAGAATTTTTTTTATAGAACGGAGTTCAAATTTAGACCCATGATTACACAGCTAAAGACCCATGCATATTTATGTTTATGCTCATAGTATTTATATTTATTGTAATAATTTCATTGCAGTGTTCTGAAGGTATTGATGTAATCTTATCTAAATTTTGCAATTGATTGTTGATCCAAACAACTGATTTATTGCTTATTCTAATGTTCTCTTTTATAACACTCATCACTGTTTTTATTCTCATTATTAAATAATGTAATCTCAATCAATATTTAATATGCATTTGTTTATTTATTTTGCAATTAGCCACATAATAAAAGCATATTATTATTATTATTATTATTATTTATTTATTTTATTTTTTTCACTCATTGTGTTGTTTTAGTGTACATGCAGATTCACATGAATTATAAATTGATATTGTAATGTATGGGGGGCCGTACAAGCCATAATTAATTCTGGCACTCTCACACACTTACATTCTCCTTTCACATACATACATTCTACTTACACATACATATATTCTTGCTTTCACACACTTACATTCTCCTTTCACATACATACATTCTCCTTACACATACATACATTTCTACTCTCTCTCACACACATACATTCTCCTTTCACATACCGTATTTTCCGGACTATAAGTCACACTTTTTTTCATAGTTTGGCTGGTCCTGCGACTTATAGTCAGGTGCGACTTATCAAAATTAATTTGACATGAACCAAGAGAAATGAACCAAGAGAAAGCATTACCGCATTAAGAGAAAATTACTCTATGCTGCTCAGTGCTCCTGTAGTATACACTGAAAACATAGAGCACTCTCTCACAGCTGTAGACGGTAATGTTTTCTCTTGGTTCTTGGTTCTAAATAAATACGACTTATAGTCCAGTGCAACTTTGTTTTTTTTTCTTCTCATCATGACGTATTTTTGGACTGATGCGACTTAAACTCAGGTGCGACTTATAGTCCGAAAAATAGGGTACATATCTTTCTACTCTTACACACTAACATTCTCCTTTCACATACATATATTCTTGCTTTACACACATACACATACATACATTTGTTTTTGCTTTCAGACACATGCATTTTCCTTTTACATATATATATATATATTTCTATCTTTTTTGGTATCCATTACTTCCTGTTTAAGCAGGAATTCCCTCTCAGACCAGGAAATACATGTTACAGTTATGCTATTCAAAGTCATCCTGTTTTCTTATCAAGTACATATTTTAAGTTTTTATTTTTAACATATCATTATGTAGCTTATGTGTTCTACAGATCTGTGTACAAGCAAATAAAATTTCTACTGGTCTGGTTCGGCCAGTGGTTTATTTATTTTTTTTTACTTGCCCTGGAAAAATTTTCACAGTACTTGCCACAATCAATCAATCAATAAAAATTATTGTTTTCATTGTTGACTGAAAAATTGTATTGTAACAAGTAATAACCATTTTGCACAATTGTTCAAAGATTAAACTGGATACAATGCCCACTTGTCGGAAAAGGCTGAGTCCAGTCGAGACGAGTGGGAACAGCTCTTGCTGGAGCCATGTATTCCACCAGATGAGGATCCCATCCAGTGGTGAAACGAAAACACGAAGCGCTTCACAAAACTTATTCGCTTAGCACACCGTTATTTGTGGGTCCCGCCAACGTGTGCCGTCAGAGCGCGTTTTCTCCGCGGCCGGCCTTATTGTTAACAGACTAAGGAGCCGACTTTACCCCGATCACGTTTACATGCCCGTCTTTCTTATCAAGAACATGTAAAACAATAGAAAAAAAGAAAAAAAGATTTGCTGACAGATTCAAAGTTTCAAAGTTAAGTCTAAGCTACCTTCTGTACAATTTGTTTGCTAGCATTGTTAAAGGTTTTCAGCTACAAAACACGACGCGTAATTTTCAAGCTTATTGTGTGTGAGCTTGTTCAAACAATATTGCTAAAAAATAACGTCTGTCTCATTAAACTTAATTTAAATAAACAAATATTTGAATATTAGTTTTTTTTGAACTCAAATATTCGAATGTGATATTTGTGGAAAACGACCATCCCTAAAACAAACAAAAAATAAATGCAAAAAAAAAAAAAAAACACATCAGATTGGCTGAATGAATATTTTATTATTACTATTTATTATTATTAGTTTTATTTCCTTAATTATATGTGTGTCTGCACTATGTTTGTACTTGTATGTACTGGAAGCTCCTGACGAAATTTCTTCTGTTTGTAAACACTTGGCAATAAAGCTCTTTCTGATTCTGATGAAAATGCTAATTCAATCTCTGACAGCAGGTGGCGCTTATAGAACACTAGTCTAGCACTGAGTTATTGCTGCACCCAGAGATGCAATTGAAAAAATAAATAAATATAATTAAATAAAAATCTAAAAATAAATAAACCGCAATGAGTCTTGAGTTATTTAAATAACATAAAGATATCGCTGTCCCTAACTTGCAACCTCCCACTTCTGGCAACACGACTGAGGCTGAGCTCGCGTCCTCAATCACAACTCCCTCAAAGGACGAGGCCATGTAAACCTTTTCACGATGATAATATTTATTAATTTTTTAAAACCCAGATAGCTTGCTGAAATACTTCTGCAACTGCCTCATCTGCCTCAGCCATGCTGGGGTGCGTTTCCCAAAACCATAGTTGCTAAGTTAGTAACTTTGTTGATTGCAATGCAATTTCCCATTGCCAACCAACTAACAGGTTAGCAACTGATCAAGACCTGTCACGGTGAGCCTGATCGCGCCTACTGCCTTCTGTTTCAACTAAACGCCTTCCGTTTCCACTATACTCCTTCCGTTTCAACAGAACACCTTCCGTTTATACTATACTCCTTCCGTTTCAACTAAACGCTTTCTGTTTCAACTATACTCTCTCTCGAACATACATACATTCTTCTCTTACATACATACATTATATATGTATGTGTGTATATGTATGTATGTATGAATGTATGTATGTGAAAAATAGATATGTGTGTGAGAGTAGAAATATATGTGTAAGTAGAATGTATAAACGTGAAAGCAAAAATATATTTATTTGTAAGGAGAATGTATGTGTGTGAAAGCAAAAATATATGCATATGAAAGGAGAATGTATGTGTGTAAGAGTAGAAATGTATGATTGGGTAAAAAGAATGAAAGTGTATAAAAGCAAGAATACGTGTATGTGAAAGGAGAATGTAAGTGTGTAAAAGCAAGAATATATGTATGTGAAAGGAGAATGTAAGTGTGTAATAGCAAGAATATATGTATGTGAAAGGAGAATGTAAGTGTGTAAAAGCAAAAATATATGTATGTGAAAGGAGAATGTAAGTGTGTAATAGCAAGAATATATGTATGTGAAAGCAGAATGTAAGTGTGTGAAAGCAAGAATATATGTATGTGAAAGGAGAATTTAAGTGTGTGAGAGTGCCAGATTTAATTATGGCTTGTACGGCCCCCGATAGTAATGGGTTGCAAACCCCCTTTTAGATCTTTCTGTAAGGCACAATGCCTAAATGTGTATCTGTCTGTCTGTCTTTCTGTCTATCTGTCTGTCAATCTTGCAATGTGACATTCCCATTCCCATTACTATATATATATATATATATATATATATATATATATATATATATATATATATATATATATATATATATCAAGCCTCAGTGGTAACATTATACAATCCAATATTCTTCCTACGTGCTTTTTTATTTCAAAATTATTAGATTTGAGTTGATAAACATTCAAAATACCCAGACACAAACACACACAAAGAAGATGAAAATATTCAATATTGTTTTGTCTAATTACTCTAAACTAATTAAAACTCAATAAACGAACTTACTCAAGTAAAACTACTTTTTGATTGTCATTCTCTTTCTACATTTTTCTTTGTGTGTGTGTGTGTGTGTGTATTAGGTTTGCAGTCTTTCAGAACTAATGCACTCATTTCATGATAATTTAAAGTGAAGACATTAATGAAATGGTTTGTCATGAAATTGTTAGTTTAAAAGAATAATAATAATAATAATAATAATAATAATAATAATAATAATAATAATAATAATAATAATAATACATTTTTGTCCTTAGTTTTCTGACTTTTCTGTTTCTTTTGTATTTGTGGTTGCATATCACAGTGGTCAACATTTGTTATCTTTATTGTGCTTTGTAAATAAATGTAGTAAATTAATTTGTACAGTTAATTTTGTAATCAAGTTATTTGTACCTTATCACATATATGATATTTAAATAGTAATAGTAAAACAGACACTATTTCAACTGAACAGAGATGACATAACTGAATTCAATGATGAACTGCCTTTAACTATCATTTTTCATTATTGAGACACTGTTTTCCAAATGAATGTTGTTCAGTGCTTTGGCGCAATGTATTTTGTTTAAAGCACTATATAAATAAAGGTGATTGATTGATTGATTGATTATAATATTTATGTTGTATTATGTAGTATCTAGTTTAACACAATAAAACAGATGGGTGAATCTTATAAAGGGCTCTTACATTTTAGATCCATCCATCTGTCCGTCTTTGCATTATGACATTTTCATTCTATATCAATATATTATAAATTTGACAGATTTTATTATTTTAATTAGTTTTACTTTACTTTTTACTTTGTTTTTTATGATTTTTTTTATTGTTATAACATAAAAACTATATTTCTTCAAATATTTGTATATATACATTTTACACATTTTTGTATGTCATATTAAGCATCATACTACATGTTTTACAGAAGTTACAAAATGAGAATATATAACAGTGAAATGTTCTTAATTGTCCTGAAAATAGTGTCGCAGTGCAAAGCTTGGTGATTTTTGTTTATGTAAATTACACTTTCTTTCTATATGATTCTCTCTCTCTCTCTCTCTCTCTCTCTCTTCGTTTTGGGGTGAAATGTAACCTGTACAATTCTTAAAAGGATCTGTGGGAATTACCAAGATAGTTCTGACTCTACAGTGAGTCACGTTTAAAGCAGGCAAGATATGCAGGCATGACACTGCACGTCAAATTAATTCTATGTTACTGGGCCAAGTCTAACATCATTAACTATATTAATTGGCAGTAGAATTCCTTATTGTGATTATTTTTATTAGCAGTATTATTATTGAACCTTGGCCCTAAAGTTGTTGTATTTTTATTATATTTGCTGTTTCTGCTGTTTGTAAAAGCAATAAAGCATCTTGAGGCAGTGCAGTACAGAAACTGTTACCATGGTAAATTCCTTTGCTGTGCTTTGCATCATGCTTAACAGCACCCAGTGCAGTACAGTGGTAATGAGAATATAAAGACTAAAGTCAGAATAATAATCCAGAAAGCGGAATTCTCCATTTAAACACAAGATATGATGAAATACTTGAGTACTAAGAGGAAATTGTCCAATCGCACTAGTCACAATCATTTGCAAACCTCAAATAAACAGGTAATTGCCCATATTCGATAGCCTGGTGATATTTTGACCGGCTATCGGGATAAGATGATGACTTTAGGCAAATCACAATATGGTTCTCCAGAGCGTCAATCCATGAAATAGTAAGAATGTCATATCTTGCTTATATCTGTGGCTTATATCTACAACAGCTGATGCTCATTTCCAACTGTAGATGTCTAAATTTACAGCTACTTGCTTCATCATCCTCATTCACCATCAGTGGCTAGCAAATAAAGTAGAGTGTAGGCAACTTTAAGAGAGCCGAGATCTTGACACAGCAGCCAAATGAATCTGCAAGAGAGACATGCATTGTGACATTGACTGTCCACTCAGTTTTTAGATGGGATATAGTTAGATTCGCATGAGGGACTCTACGACTGGAGCACACACTCAAATATGCATACATCTCATCCCATAAACCCATTGAGCTTCTTCTATTTCACTGTATTCCAGTGCAGTCACGCCACAAATTTGACTTTTCCACATGACTGATCGCTCTAATAGTCAGTCGCTCCGACACATGAGTGCTAAAATCTTGTAATTACCACATTGCGTGTTAGAACATGTCTGTCAGGGAATTTTTTTTTTTTCTTTTTTTTTTTTCTTTTTTTTTATTATTTCTCTGTTCATCATGTTCTGGGTAATGGATGGAGTAATTATAAAAAATCAATGGGAAACTCTTTTTATTAACACTCAGTTGAAACATTGTAGAATAGGCTGTTGAATCATTAGTAATGGTAAAAATCAGTCAGTGGCAATTGCATTTGTGTCCTGTTGAATCACAGATACAGATAAGGTACATGGAGTCTCAGCCCGGGAGATTTTTTTCCTGAAAAAGTACATGGAGTCTCAGCCTGGGAGATTTTTTCCTGAAAAAGTCCTTAAATGTAGTCATAAATGTAGTTCTAAGTTCTTGAAGAGAAGTGCCATTGGTGGCGTTTGCTGAGGCATCTTGATTACTATTGTGCTCACATAGTGTCAAGGGGTTTCAAAAGGCATTGACCTGAAGTATTAAACTTTGGGTGTGACCACGCTCCTTGCTTCAGGAATGAATACCTCAAATCAAGGATTTTGTTGAGGAGATATGTGCATTCACTTTTCTATGTAGTGGGTCTTTATAAGTCCTCTATATTTGCTGTTTAACTATACAGAAACGAAAAAAAAAAAAAAAAAGTAGTAGTTTTGTAGACTATACAGGCAGACAGACAATAAAAATATAGCCAATTAAATAAATGTGTTTGACCAATGTGGAACAACACTTAATTTCCCAGAATGCCAATAACTATTATGTGACTAAATTGCTCAGTAAATCCACCTTCCTGTAATTCAAAATCAAATTAGGGTGTATTTTTTGTCTGAAGCAATGGTTTGGAGTTTGAAACGCCTTAATGATGGATTTGTTTCTTACAAACATGCAGCCTTTCCCTTCACAAAACATTAATTGATGAATTGGAGCCGTGAGGATTACTTGTGGATTATTATGTTTTTTGTCAGCTGTTTGTACTCTCATTCTTACGGCAGCCATTCACTGCAGAGGATCCATTGTTGAACAAGAAATGTAATGCTACATTTCTCAAAATCTTTTCCACTGAAGAAACAAACTCATCCACATCTTGGATCACCTGAAGATTTGTAGACTTTTAGCTAGTTTTAATTTTACTCCTTTAAATTCAAAGTTTCACCGAAGTCAGATTTTTACACTTAAACTGTTTTTAGAAGAAAGACATGTTGACAAGTACCAGACTACATCACCCAACAAGAATGCATTTTCAATGCTTCTGTGCCAATGTATAAAAGCATTAAGCTGCTGAACAGCATGTGCAGAGTGAGTTCATTGAGAAAATGCATATTTAATATTTTTCTCCAAATGTGTCAATGACAGTTCTATGTCACTCTGTGCCGACCCAAAGCCTATTGAGGGAAAAAAGGGTGTTACAGTAATATAAAGTTACATGTGCTTCACTTTGTTCTTTCTCATCAGAGTAATCAGTGACCTGAATTTGACACGGCATGCACACATACGCTGATGATTTTCATCATATTATCAGCCCTTATCAAAGCTTTTACCTTTTCACTGTGGAATGTGTCGTTTTGTTTGATATACGGTCCTACGCATCCTGTCAGTGTCATGTGACATGTGGAATGTCGTTCCAATGTCATTTAACATTTTGGTTTGGCTGTGGCGTGGCGTGTGGAAGCTCTACGGCCTCATGCCTTTTGTTACGCGCCGAGAGACAGCTGACAGCAGCCCTTCGGTTGACACACCTGCGTAACATAAAAGTACATACAACACAAAGTACATACATATATACATACAGGGGTTAGGCAGTGCAGGGCCTCCTTTGGCGCCCAGTACAGCATCAGTTTGTCTTGGGAATGACCGATACAATCCTGCGCAGTGGCCAGATGGATTTTGAGCCATTTTTCTCGCAGAACAGTGGCCAGGTATCTGTCTGATGCTGGTGGAGGAAAACGTTACCTGATTCACTCCTCCAAAACACCCCAAAGTGGCTCAATAATATTCAGATCTTATGATAGTGCAGGCCTCAGGAGATGTTCAACTTCACTTTCATGTTCATCAAACCACTCTTTGATGTGTGTATTGGTGCATTATTGTCCTGATATATGGCACCACCGTCAGGGTACAATGTTTGAACCATTGGACCAATGGTTTGGTAGTCTTTGGCAGTGACATCGAGCACAATTATTGGGCCTAGGGAAAGCCATGATACTGCAACCCAAACCATCACTAATCCACTCCCATGCTTCACTCTGGGGATGCAAAAGTCTGGGTGGTAAGCTTATTTGGGGCTTCTCCACACCACAACTCTCCCGGATGTGGGAAAGACTGTGATGGTTGATTCATCAGAGAACAATACACCGCCCAAGATTTCCGCTGCTAGCACAATTGAAACCGACGTTTGGCATTGGCACGAGTGACCAGTTTCCCCAGCCATGTATATTGACCCTGATAAGCTCCTGACGAACAGTTTTGGTGGAAAGAGGAGAGCTGAGGTGCATATTTAATTCTGCAGTGAGTTGGACAGCTGTGGTTTTATGTTTTTTTGTTGTTGTTGGTGTTGTTTTTATCCAATCTGGGTTAGCACCCAGACATCCCTTTCAGACAGCATTCTCTTGTGTCGACAGTTACTCCTGTTGGATGCGGTTTGTCCTTCATGGTGGTATGCTGACATTACCCTAGATACTGTGCCTCTCGATAAATGTTTGCATCTTGCATTCCTGGTCACAGATGCGCCAACTAGATGCGCACCAACAATTTGTTATGTTTTAAACTCTGATATATCTCCCATTATCTGATAGTTTATATATATATATATATATATATATATATATATATATATATATATATATATATATATATATATATATATATATATATATACAGTCTTGTTCAAAATAATAGCAGTACAATGTGACTAACCAGAATAATCAAGGTTTTTCGTATATTTTTTTATTGCTACGTGGCAAACAAGTTACCAGTAGGTTCAGTAGATTCTCAGAAAACAAATGAGACCCAGCATTCATGATATGCACGCTCTTAAGGCTGTGCAATTGGGCAATTAGTTGAATTAGTTGAAAGGGGTGTGTTCAAAAAAATAGCAGTATGGCATTCAATCACTGAGGTCATCAATTTTGTGAAGAAACAGGTGTGAATCAGGTGGCCCCTATTTAAGGATGAAGCCAACACTTGTTGAACATGCATTTGAAAGCTGAGGAAAATGGGTCGTTCAAGACATTGTTCAGAAGAACAGCGTACTTTGATTAAAAAGTTGATTAGAGAGGGGAAAACCTATAAAGAGGTGCAAAAAATGATAGGCTGTTCAGCTAAAATGATCTCCAATGCCTTAAAATGGAGAGCAAAACCAGAGAGACGTGGAAGAAAACGGAAGACAACCATCAAAATGGATAGAAGAATAACCAGAATGGCAAAGGCTCAGCCAATGATCACCTCCAGGATGATCAAAGACAGTCTGGAGTTACCTGTAAGTACTGTGACAGTTAGAAGACGTCTGTGTGAAGCTAATCTATTTTCAAGAATCCCCCGCAAAGTCCCTCTGTTAAAAAAAAGGCATGTGCAGAAGAGGTTACAATTTGCCAAAGAACACATCAACTGGCCTAAAGAGAAATGGAGGAACATTTTGTGGACTGATGAGAGTAAAATTGTTCTTTTTGGGTCCAAGGGCCACAGGCAGTTTGTGAGACGACCCCCAAACTCTGAATTCAAGCCACAGTACACAGTGAAGACAGTGAAGCATGGAGGTGCAAGCATCATGATATGGGCATGTTTCTCCTACTATGGTGTTGGGCCTATTTATCGCATACCAGGGATCATGGATCAGTTTGCATATGTTAAAATACTTGAAGAGGTCATGTTGCCCTATGCTGAAGAGGACATGCCCTTGAAATGGTTGTTTCAACAAGACTATGACCCAAAACACACTAGTAAACGGGCAAAGTCTTGGTTCCAAACCAACAAAATTAATGTTATGGAGTGGCCAGCCCAATCTCCAGACCTTAATCCAATTGAGAACTTGTGGGGTGATATCAAAAATGCTGTTTCTGAAGCAAAACCAAGAAATGTGAATGCATTGTGGAATGTTGTTAAAGAATCATGGAGTGGAATAACAGCTGAGAGGTGCCACAAGTTGGTTGACTCCATGCCACACAGATGTCAAGCAGTTTTAAAAAACTGTGGTCATACAACTAAATATTAGTTTAGTGATTCACAGGATTGCTAAATCCCAGAAAAACAAATGTTTGTACAAAATAGTTTTGAGTTTGTACAGTCAAAGGTAGACACTGCTATTTTTTTGAACACACCCCTTTCAACTAATTGCCCAATTGCACAGCCTTAAGAGCGTGCATATCATGAATGCTGGGTCTTGTTTGTTTTCTGACAATCTACTGAACCTACTGGTAACTTGTTTGCCACGTAGCAATAAAAAATATACTAAAAACCTTGATTATTCTGGTTAGTCACATTGTACTGCTATTATTTTGAACAAGACTGTATAATAGTTTATGTTTTGCTCTTCTAATTCAACCTTGACACTTTGCTGTTACTGGTGAAATGTGAAATTATTACTGTATACAGTATATGCAATTGTGCACTACAAATGAAAAATGCATGTTATTTTTTATTAGTACTGTCTTTTTTTTTTTTTTTTTTTTTTCAGGACCAACAAGGGACTCATGAACAACTATCACAAAACAGTTGTGTATCATCCGGGAAATGACACACAGTATTAAGATTTAAGGGTATGTAAACTTCTGAATGGGGTAATTATTATGAATTCAGTTATTATTTTGTCTTGTGGAGTATATAAAAAACATATGTAATATAGCATATGTTATATGCTATATATGTGTGTGTGTGTGTTCCTTTTGCCAGTTTAATTTCTAACGAGAACAAAAAGCTCATACTTTTGGACTGTGTCCAGATGCAAGCCGCCAAACCTCTAAGATAAACAACAGAATGATGCATTTGACCTGTAGCAAGAACACGACAAAGGGCACACACTGGCAAGCAAAATCTAATTTGTCTTGTCATGCAGTCCCACCTCCATCTGGCTTTCACAATTCTTATGTGTTTACATTGATAAGTCAGATGAAAGTTAATCATACATTTACACTTGTAACTACAGGAGAATGACAGTTGAGATCACAGACACTTTACGTCATAATTCTGAGATTAACCCTGCTAGGTACCCAGAAAAAAATGGTGGTTTCAGGGATTATCTCTGAGCTTAAAAAAAAAAAAAAATTATAATAATCATCCAGTGAGGGAGAGGGAAATTAACAGAGACAATGATAGGGTTAGAGGAAATCATGTGTGTCATAAGAAGCAAAGTCATGAGACCACAAAGTTAGTTCAAGTTCATTGGATGATTGTGTAATATGAAAGAGGAATTGATCGCCCACTTTTCCCATATTTTGAAAAGAGGAGACTGCATTAGGCCATCTAATCTAGAAAGCAAAGGCTGGTGCTCATTTTGGAGGTGCAGTGATGCAGCTAAAAATAGCCTCTGGGTTGGTCAGACAGGTATTGAGAGAAAGGTAGCCTCAGATGGAAGTAAAGAGATGATTTAAGACTGACATTGGTGTCCAGTGCTCATCTCAAACTGAGACTGACAGACCAGTCTAGCACAAAAACTCCAGACGAAGCGGGTGACAGCACAGAGTTCATGAGAGGTCACTTTAGCTTCTGTTCACTTGCCCTTTAAATCTGGGGAATTCTGCAGTGGAACAGAGGTTAAAGTACAGTGGGCTTTATCGTTTACCCTTTGGTTTTGTGAGCAGCCTCTGTATTCTGTCAAACCTGACTGAGGAAGCTACTTTATTTTAGTCGGCCAGGGAAAGATGTCACCATCTCCTTTTACTTTTTGTCCTGGCTATGGTTGTCAATAAATCTCAATGCTTATTTATTTATTTATTTTTCTTAATGGTTATTCTCTCATTAATCTTTACTTATCTTCTGAACTGAACATCACCATATGTGAGATTTATTGCATCTGAGAGATATAAAAAGTTGCCATAGGTATTAAAGGGGACCTATTATGCCCCTTTTCACAAAATGTTAATGTCCCGGATGTCCCCAGAGTGTGTATGTGAAGTTTTAACTCAAAATGCTTTACAGGTCATTTTGTATAGCTTGTAAAAATTACCACTTTTAGGGCATGTGCCAAAACACATCATGTTTGTGCCTTCCCTTTATATGTTAATGTGCTGGTGCTCCGGGGAAGAGGGCCGAACTTCAAGAGCTAAAGCTCCGGCAATTACTGTGCTAGCCTTTGCAAATAAACACTCCACTATTAGTAAAAGCCTTTTATCTTTACAGAAAATGCACTTGGTTTAAAGGTCAGTCATCTGATTGTACTGTGAATAAAAAATGCACTTTATGAATTACACAGACAGGAGCACGGCACAATAAAAAATAACTCACAGTGCCATCCCATATCTATTACAAACTTTGTAAGTCCCACTTGTGATTATGACTCGACTTCACATTACTTACATATGTCATTTTAACTCCCACTTTTTACTATTCATCATTCTGGTAGCACGTGCAGTAAAAACAGACAGACAATGGTAGCTTTTGCAACATAAGCCTTACTGAGTACCAAGAAGGTCTTTCAGAAAGGCAATTTGGAAAACTAGCACGTGATACTTTCTTTCTTCTTCTGGAGGTGTAGCTGGATCACGTACAGTTGGCACTGCTCCATCTTTCAGGAGAAACTTTTGTGCAAAAGCTACTGACCCTCATTTACATAGCAGTCCGGTGTAAATGATTCACACAGACATAAACGGATTTCGGTAGAGTTGAAGGAGCATCTTTTTCAGTGGCTCAGATTTCAAGAGTAAATGGAGAGAGCCATGTGGATTCATACATCCAGATACAGAATGGCTAAAGTGCTTGGTAAACATTCTTGACAGTGCAGCAATGGAGGACTGTGTTCAACTCACTGTGAACTCGCTCAGGGCAGTTTTAAGTTAGAACAGCGGTGTCTGTCAACTTTCGTGGGCGAGGCCTGTGGCTAATGTGACGTCACATTAGCAGCAAAGCTGAAAACAGGTAGTTGGGAGACTGTTTTTTACTTATGGTGATACACCATAAAAAAGAGTAGAGTGGGTGGGTTTTTATCTGGGTGGGTTTTTATCATTTTTTATCATTATAGGGTGGTTGTGTACAAACACTGCCAACACACATTTATGTCCAAGCAGCATATGAAAGGGAATTTTGCATAATAGGTCCCTTTTAACTGATAAGATACTAAAGGATATTTTAGAGGGATATAATTTGTATTTTTAATATATAGATTTAATATATATTTTATAAAATTACATTTTCTTTTATATCTTATTACATATTTAATATATATATATATATATATATATATATATATATATATATATATATACACACACAGTATATGTATATAAGCTGTGTATGTCAATTAATAAGATGCATATTTATTTAGGGGGGATTTGTTGACTAATTTAGTAACAAGTATGTTGATTTCAATATATAGATGGTTCTCAGTGGGATATTGTTGCTTTTTAAATTTAAATATTGATTATCATTTTAGTATTACTAAAATATTTTCATTCAAATATTATGTATAATAATTGAATATTAATATTAATATTTTCAGAAATATATATATATATATATATATATATATATATATATATATATTCCTTCCATGAATTAGATGTACATTTCAAATATCTTCATTGTTAATTTTAACCAATAAACCAATAGAGTGCAATCATTCAATATAACACTACAACAAAGAACACCCTCACCAACACTAATAATTTTTTTGTAACCACATAGCAACAGCCTGGCAACCGGCCCAGCATCCTGGGAGCAAGTTTTGCATGGTGAAGCACTATCAGCATTTGTGATTCACACGCAAGGACATTTCTAATCATCTGTCAACATATTATCTAGCAAAAGACACAGGGCAGCAGTGGTTCATGGGTCAAGGTGGACGTTGAATTCCTAAATAAGCTGACTGCTGACAAGAGATATAATAAACGCCATACCTTTGTCTCATCACAGCAAACAAGGACTGCACAGGACAGGTAACATGTCAAGCTAATGTTAACACATGCTCCCTGAAAGAGGACTGCATCAATTACATTCATAAGACGGCACATCTAGAGTGGGAACTCATTAACTGTCTCGGGGGAATGAGATACAATCTGTTAGTTACAGATGACCTTGAATACTAATGTATCTAACGGTGAGAGCGAAAGAAGAAGATGTAGTTATAAGTTAGATGACACTAAATGTGCATGGGATGAGTGTTTTTTTTCTGTTTTTTAGCACAAATGCTATTTTGGGGATTTCCGTTTTTTCATTTTCCTTCCTAATTTTGAATGCTTCCCTATTCACATGCAAAAGTGTGAGATGACAAAGTTTGGTATCATTTTAAAGGAAACCCTTTGAAATTACATAAAACACTGTTGAAATTGATAAAAATGACAATATATGCTGTCTGTGTTATAATAAATAGGGAAAAAAACAAGGCGCTTTTTTATTTTATTTGTGTAAACTGAAGTTTGAAATAGTATAGCTCAGGCAATGAAGGGCCTAGCAACTTCAGATCAATTTCTTGCACATGTCAGCTAATAGAGGAAAAAAGAAATTTATTTCTATCTTAATCTATGCAAAAGTTATTCTATTCCAACTGAAGGAAGGAATAATACCATTTTTGTATAAAATTTTAGTCTAAATAAGTATGAAGTCATCTTTTGCACACTTGCAGTATGGAATAATCTGATATCTGTATATTATTTTACAGAAAACACTCAGAAGTTACATAAAAAGCTGCTGTTTGTGACAAATAGTATTATTTATGTTGTTTCACATATGATGAACCATCTCAATACAATGTGCTTTTTTTGTGTGTGTGTTTTCTGAACAGTCTTTGAAAGAGAATAAGTCAAATTGCACAATAGCAACATGCATAAAATTATAAAAAATATCTGGTCCATCACAGTCTAAAATAGAATCCACAATCTCCAGCTTCATATCATTTCATTTATGTCTATTCTGCATCGTGTAAAGATTGGGAGACCTCGCCTGTCTCAAGCATGTATAATAATTAATATTTTATAGCGTGTCTGTTTGTTATTATTCAAAACCAGCGCCAAATCCCCATCCCCGAAGCTTGTACGCGAACTTCGGAGCGTCAACAAACAAATTTATGTTCATCCACCCAGTACTGTACTGTTTACTGTACCTTCACTGAGATGCGGTCAAATACTGTACAATAATGAAAATAAACAGATTAGCTTATGGCTAGCGGAGCTTCGAGGCTTCAAAATAAAGAATCAAATGTATAAAAGCAAGTATCACGCGTATACGCTTACCAGATGCGCGTCCTGACCTCTCCACGGCGACGGTGGTCATCCATAACTTGTATTATGAATATTATTCATTGTTAATCCGGAGATTCTTCTGCTTGTAGTTTCCCCTCGCGTGGTCTTTGTTTAGAAGCAGCCAAAAACACAATTTCCCTTCGGCCAGCGCTTCAGTGATGTCACCAGACGGAAACAGGACGGGGCAGTCAGTGACCCCCGCTTTTGCGGATATTCGCACCTCTGACTGGATGAGACGGCTTTTGAGTGGCAGCTATTAGGACTAATAGCGCTTCACAAAAGAGATCAGATGTCTATAGCAGAAGAAAGGCTTTAGGCGCATCAATATGAGTTAGAGATCTGGTCAGCGCTCACAGGGCTTTGATCCTCTTTTGCGCACTTGTACAGAACGCTTTATATCTCAGCAATGGAAGCACGCAGAAACGTAAAAATGGTCTTGTTTGAAAGAAGAGATTCTAATCTAAAAGATTATATCGAGTATATAGGTATGTGTGGCTGTTTGCGGCTGACTAAGATGGATAAATAATAATTTGCAATGAGGTGAGAAATGTTTCATCGCGATTCTGTTGAAGATCATTCGATCTGTGATTGTCACACAATAAAATGATCTACATCATCAGATTCCTGAGAATGAGAGCTTTCTTGTGATATATGACTTGACTGTTTTGTGAAAAATATTTTAAATACACATTCTTATGAAAAATTATTCGCAATCGTTAGACGGAAATTTATAGGGGGGGAAAATATATTTCTTAGCTTAATTTGACTACTTTATGTATCATCCAATTAATGGTATTCTTTGTAAAGAAAACACTCTAAGCTTTCAAATGAACCCATATATGGCCTGAAACCATATAAGGAAGGCTGTGCAAATGAAACGGGAACATTTTGCATGCTATTTTTGGACCCGGTACCGGGTCTGCAGAGTTTAAGAGGTTGGCTTGTGCGATTAATTTTCTAAGTGTTCAGACTAAGCATTTTCACTTGGTAACAACCTAGCACACATTTAAAAACCACACAGAATAATTTATATATCACATAGCAGCATTCTAACTAACAACAACCATATAGCATCAACATAGAAACCGTATAGCAACATAGATACTACAGCAAACACCTAGCAACACCTTAGAACAAATGTAATCATTTAAACCACCAGAATACCTTAGCAACTACATATTATACAATATAACACATAGTAACATATTAAAAACCTTAGCAATAATACAGCAACACCTACCCCCATATACATTTTTTTTTCTTTGGTCCACACAAACCCTTTTCCCTCTGCCCACATACTGCTAAGAATGACGACCCTGGAGTGGCCCAGATCTGGATTAAAAACAAGGGCCACACAAGGGCCATAACTGGCCTAAGTCTCATCCAATTAACAGTGGCCCTGCACTAGGCCTAAATAGGTTTTAGCATTGGTACCAATTATCAGCCTTAAATAAAAACCAGAATATATATATATATATATATATATATATATATATATATATATATATATATATATATATATATATACATACAATGTAAAATATTTGCAAAGTACACTAAAGATTTATACACTTTACAGCCTATAAGAGAAACGTGACTGACAGGGCAGGTGTAAAATTTATCACAATAATTCATTTATTGCAGAAATGCTAAAAAGCAGTACCACAGTAGTCCAAATGACGATGCATTCCTCTCAAGCAGAATAATAGTTTATTGTGAGGAGGAAAGCATTATATCAGTTGTTTAATGTTGAAAATACTATCCTATACTATACTGTGTGGGTGACACAGGGACCTCGACGGCAGCACAGACAGGTGAGGAGGTGTTTGAGTGTGCAGGCTTTATTTTAGATACATGAAAGGGGGCATGAATTCTCCTGTACACTAGAGAAAGTTTGAGGCGGACTGCCACCCGACTGATGATCTTGGTGACAGTGAATGGGCCAATAAATTTGGGAGCCAATTTATTAGAGACGGAACGGAGAGGAATGTTCTTAGTAGAAAGCCACACTTTTTCACCCACAATGTATACGGGAGGCCTAGACCGGTGGCGATCGGCTTTAGCCTTGGTGTGCGCCCCCACTTGGAGTAGAGTCTCTTGGGCTCTAGTCCAAGTGTGGTGACACCTCTGGATGAAGGCGTGAACGGAGGGGACCGCGACTTAGGATTCCAGACTGGGAAAAATAGGTGGCTGGTAACCTATACTACACTCAAATGGAGATTGGTAAGGTATTGTGGGCGTACTCCACCATTGACAATTGTTGGCTACAGGAGGAAGGATTCTTGGAAACCAAACATCGCAACACCCTTTCCAAATCTCGGCTGGCTCTCTCGGTTTGACCATTGCTCTGGGGATGAAACCCTGAGGACAGACTTGCATTCCCTCCCAGTAATCAACAGAACTCTAGCCAAAATTTGGACACAAATTGGGGTCCCCTGTCAGAAACCACATCTATCGGGAGGCCATGTAAACGAAAGGTGTGATCTACAATGGTCAACGCTGTCTCCTTGGCTGAGGATAATTTGGGCAAGGGAATAAAGTGGGCAGCCTTCGAGAACCGGTCCACCATGGTCAAAACTACCGTGTTTACCTGCGTTCGGCAGGGGAGAAAAACGCACATGGGTGCAGCTTGTTGTCTGAGGGAGAATGTTGAGATAACACCGCCCCTACCCCCACCTCCAATGCGTCGACCTCCACCACAAACTGACATGATGGGTCAGGGGTGATCAGGATGGGGGCTGAAACAAAGCAGCTATTCAGTTTGGCAAACACAGCCTCGGCTTTGTCTGACCACCTGAACGTAGTTTTGGGGGAGGTCAAGGCGGTCAGACGTGCGGCTAGTTGGCTGAAGTTGCAAATAAAACGCCGGTAGAAGTTGGCGAACCCCAGAAACCTCTGTAGGGCCTTAAGGGAATCTGGACTAGGCCACTCTACCACAGCCTTAACTTTCTCGGGATCCATGCGTATTCCCTCAGTCGACACAATATACCCAAGAAACAGAACAGACTGTGCATGAAACTCGCATTTCTCCACCTTCACAAAAAGCCCATTCTCTAGCAATATCTGAAGCACTCGTCGAACGTGCTGCACGTGTTCCTGGAGAGAAGAGGAAAAAATCTATATATCGTCCAGGTAGACATATATGACTTGATCAATCATATCTCGCAGCACATCGTTGACGAATGCCTGGAAGACCGCTGGGGAGTTGGAGAGCCCAAAGGGCATGACCAAGTATTCAAAGCTCCTTGCAACCTCTTGAATGCTGAAGACATCAACGGCAAAGGATAAGTAATCTTTACCATGATGTTGTTCAGTCCCCGGTAATCAATGCAAGGTCGCAGCAATCAATCTTTCTTCCCCCAAAAAAAGAACCCCGCCCCCGCTGGAGAAGAGGAAGGGTGGATGAACCTCGACACTAGAGAATCAGAAATATATTTCTCCATATTGAATATAATTTGCCTTTAGGCGGAGACTTACCTGACAGTAAATCTATGGCACAGTCATAGGGACGATGCGGAGGGAGAGAAGCAGCACGAGACTTACTGAACACTTCCTTCAAGTGGAGGTACTTCGTGGGCACGTTAGACAAATCCACTGCCTCCTCCTGAAACACAGACATGGAAACAGATGGACAAGCAGACACTAGACAAGACTCATGACATTTGTTACTCCAGGCCAGAATGGAATTAGATTGCCAGTCTATCTTGGTGTTGTGTAGGAGCAGCCAGGGTTGACCGAGGACTATGGGTGCAAGAGGATAGTCAAGGATGTAGAAAGAGATGGTTTCTGAGTGGTTGCCTGATGTGATGAGGGTGATGTCTTCAGTGATGTGAGAGATGACCAGTAGTCTCTGTCCATTGAGGGTGTGAACCGTGATGTGGTGCGTGAGGGGTCTGAGGGGAATTTGAAGTCTGCGTGCAAGTGTATTCTCCATGAAATTACCTTCAGCCCCTGTGTCCAGTAGTGCTTGACAGTCATGAACCTGTGCTGACCATCTTAGTTTTATCGGGAGGAGCGTATATGATGAAGAGGTCTTCTCTGCGGAGATACCACCCGATAGTAGCCTCATACTTACTACCGGGCTTGGCCTTTTACCGGACAGATGTAAGCGTGATGACCGGTCCCCCCACAGTAGAGGCATAGGCCCAGGGACCTCCGCCTCTCCTTCTCCTCCCGGGAAAGCCGAGCTCGCCCTACCCCCATGATCGTAGGCGGGGCTGGCCATGTCCTCGCCGCTGACTCGCACGTCTGTCCGTGCCTTAGGTGTGGAGCTGGGTAGGTTCCTTTGCTCCACTCGAGTCAGACGTGCATCTACCCGCAGCGCTAGTTCGATGAGCCCATTGAGTGAAGTAGGAAGATCCAGGGCGTAGATTTCCTTATGGACGCGGTCAGCCAGCCCATGCAGGAACATGTGCCACTGCGCCTCCTCGTTCCAATGACACTGCCAGAGTACGTAACTCTATAGAATAGTCTGAGACGGATCTTTCACCCTGACGTAATTCGGCTAGCATCCTCGCCGCCTCCCTCCCGGCGATGGCCCGATCAAAGACCCGCCTCATCTCGGCGGAGAGTGTCTGGAACGAGGTGCAGCATGGATCTTGGTTCTCCCACACCGCCATTCCCCATAATGCCGCCCTCCCAATGAGAAGGGTCAGAACAAAAGCCACATTGGCTCGTTCACTGGAGAAGGTTCTAGGTTGGAGAGAGAAATGCTTATCGCATCGGGTTAAGAAAGCTCTACAAAAGTTCCGGCTGGGGGGGGAACGGGCAGTGTGAGCGGTGCAGTGGGAATTTGTAGAAGCTGTAGTTGTTGGGTGAGCTCGGACACCTGTGCCACCAAAGCCTGAACCGCGCGACCAGTGTCGTTAAGATTCCTCTCCTGGGAGTCCATCCTCTGAGCACTGGCACTGAGAAATTCCTCCAAGGCAGTTGACGGGTTTCTCGCTGCCTCCATAGTAGGTCAGATCGTACTGTCACGTGTGCGATAAAGGACAGGAGGCAAATGCAAGTACTGAATATTTATTTAGGATGAGTAATGATAAGGAGATTATGGTGGGTGACGCAGGGACCTCAATGGCAGCACAGACAGGTGAGGAGGTGTTTGAGTGCGCTGGTGGTGGTGGTTAATCTGTGATGATGACTGGTAATCCAAGGTTGACCGAACTGGAACAAGACACGATCTAGATATGATGTAGAGCTTGGAAGGTTACTTTTAGTAAGAATTGAAATTGTTCTTTTATTTTTGTTAATATTTATGTTCCTAATGGGGGAACAGAAAGGGTTCTATTTTGTTAATATTTATGCTCCTAATGGGGGAACAGAAAGGGTTCTTTTATTTGACAAATTATGTTGTGTTTTAAAAACTCTCTATAAACATTTCTTAAACAAAACACTTGAGTAAAGGTTACAGATGGTAGAGTTCATGCTGCTAGATTGGATCGTTTAGTATATTTATTGTGATTCAAGAAACAGAGTGGGTAATGTTAACATTGTGCCAAATATCATTTCAGATCACAAAATAGCTGGTGGGATAACAGACCATGGTGGATTCGAGGGAGCTATGAGCCTTGAGGACAGGGGATTCTCACACTAGGTGAAGCTGGAGACTGGAAGTCCTGAGGCTGACTGAGGGTGAGCTGAGGGGCTGACAGGCATCAGTGGAGATGGAGCTGAGGAACTGGCTGGTTTAAGAAGAGGTGGGAGAGGGAGGCTGGGAGGGAACACAGGAGGACTTGAGCTGGGTGGAACCAGTGGAGACACCGGAGATTCAGGGCTGAATGGAACCAGCGGAGATGCAGGAGAACTGGGCTTTTACAGGCTCTCCATCTGCAGTGGGCTCAGGCAGTAATTCCGTGCAGAGGGATGATGGCTGGCTGGTCTCTGGTTCGTGATTGGGGCTGGAGATGTCCTCCTTGGCAGGACAGATGTAGAAATACAGTCCATTTCTCTCCAGCACCCACTCCACAAAAGCGACAAAATTCTCTTGGGGACTATTAAATAATGCAGCTGACAAGTTGAAAACAGATGGAGGGAGACTAATAATGACTAATGAGCAAATAAATCAGAAACCATAGAAACAAATAAGGCTGGAGAAAGGGAATCACAGAAAACTTAACCAGAACAGATCATAACAATAATGTTTTAATTGAACCCCTACTGTGTAAATTGAGAAAACAGTTGACTGGTTTACATATCGAGGTTTTCAAATATTTTAAATAATGTTGATGACATAACTATAATAATAAGGAAAACTGAAGATATTAAAGTAGTTTTAGATTATTTTAAATGTTATGGAAGAGCATCATCAGCAAAAATAAATTGGGCAAAAAGTGAAGCCTTATGGTGTGGTTCATAGAGATCTAATGTCCCACAGCTGCCTAATAATGTTACTTGAAGAAAAGATGGTTTCAAGTTTCAAGGAGTGTTTTTAGGTTTTGAGACATTCAATGAAAAGAACTGGGAAGGACTACTGGTAAAAGTGCACCTTAGGTTATTTAATTGGAAATGGTTAATTCCTCAGCTGTCCTATAGCGGAAGGGTCTGAATAGTCAATCTTGTTGCTTCAAGATTGTGGCATAAAATTACTTTATTGGACACCCCAGCTGCTGTCATAACGTACATTCAAAATCTTGTTGACTCTCTTTTGGACAGGTCAGCATTGGTTGAGACCTCCTGTACTCTGCCTACCTCTTAATGAAGAGGGGCAAGGTTTAATTGATATTGGTTGTAGGATTGCTGCTTTTAGACTACAAGATGCCCAGAGACTTTTGTATGGGAAAAACGTCAGTCGGGCTCATGTGCCTTGTGATCTTTTGAGGAGAAGACGACGATTGGGATTAGACAATTGTTTTTAATAAAATAAAATTATATGTTATTACTTGAAATAACTCTTTTTCATAAGTCAGTTCTAAAATCATGGAATGTTTCGAGAATTGTCCGAGAACAAGGTATTGTAAAAGGATCATGGATTAAAGAAGAACCTCTCCTTTATAATTCTGCTTTACCCATGAAAATCTAGAACTCTCATTCAGTGCAAGGTGCTATGGTGAAGACCCAGTTTACATTAAATGGGTTTATTTATGCCCCAAAGTATAAGTATCAAAATAGAAAAATTTATTTGTTAATTATTTTTTATATGATCAAGCAAAGTTAGCTCTGTGGCTAACAAGGAAAGAAAGGATGAATAGGGGTGTAATATGACTTTAAGAGGTGCCCGGCTTACTGTTGAGTTCACATACTATAAAATGGTTGGAGATCTTGATACTTTTAAACTTACTTGGGGTTTGAATGTTGGTTTATGTGAATTAGAAGATGAAAATGTACAAATGAATGTATGAGGTTTTTTTGTATAGTGATGTCAAATGTAAGGATTTTGTAAATATTGATTTATTGGTAAAGTAATAATTGTTAAAATAAAGAAAGACTCTGAAAGGCTGAAAGGGTACAAGAGGCCAGCAGTGCCAGCTTAAGGCCACATTCGGGCCAAGTTTGTTTGCTGGGTATAAAGCACATGCAATACTATTTGAACGTAAAAAAAAAAAAAAGTATAGTAACACACACAATGTTCTAGCAAACACCAGAGTACCATAGCAACCATTTAGACTATCATAGAATTTACAAAGCAACATGTAAATACCTAAGCAAAAAAAAAAAAAAAAAAAAAAATAATAATATAAAAAAAAAAAAAAAAAAAAAAAAAAACCTTGCCATCTGCAAGAGCAGAGCATGATTTTGTTTAATCCTGTATGCTTATCTAAGGCAAAAATACAAAAAGTGTCACTGCCGGTGCTGAGAGGAGAATGATCACATGAGCTCTACCATCTTCTTTCCTTTTGGCTGTCGCTCTTGAAAGTTACTCTTCATTTGCATAAAGTTGAAGGATTCTAAACTGGACATGCTCCATTGGTCGCCAGTGCTCACTGTCGCTCGTGTCGCCAGCTATCGCCAGTGCTCCATTGAAATGAATAGGATCATGCCACTTTGTAGGTGTGTGCCGTTTGTAGTGTGAACAGGATTTTATACTTCAGAGTGCTCCGTTAATCATGTCACGGGCTGTGAAGGCCAATGTTTTGGAGTTTTCACATGTGCTTCAGACATCACTTCATGCTGATGGCATTCCCCAATGTGTCCCCTAGTACATGCAGTATGGAGTTCCCTTGACAATGTGTTAAAAACCTTAGCAACCATACAGCAACAACCTGGCAAGCACCTACAAACCATGCAAAATAATATATTACATAGCAACATTCTAAAATTTGCTAACATTGCATAAGCTTAAAGGTGCTGAATGCATTTTTTGACCAGAAATACCATAATATGTTTTCAGATATTTAATAAACATGCTAAATTCACATATTTGTTTTCAAAAAAAAAAAAAAAAAAAACTGTGCTATAGCAAGTTATGTGACTTTGATGTATTATGTATTTGTTTTGGTCTGTGGGACTCTGCCCATTGCCAGTATACCAAATAGTATTTCAACAGCCCAGGTTGCCAGTTGTTGAAAAGCACAGTGAATTGCAGCCATAGAACCCAGCAAATGATCTAAAATAGCAGATTGTACCTCATCTAAAAATCCTCTCCATCCTTCTAAAAGCCATATGACCAAAGAACATGGATAAATTTACTCACCAATTTGTTGATTTCCATTTGATCACTGGATTCGTTCCTGCTGCTTGTGCTCGAGAAAAAAAAAAATATGTTAAGTAAAATTAAAAAGCCAAAGCTCTTCTGCACTGGATGAGCTGGTTTGGACCTCATTGCCATTGCTAAGGAACTCGCATTCATGTAAAGTAGCCTTGTTGACATGTTTGGGTGAGTAAGGGCAAAATGCACAAGATATTACACTTTCAGAGCACTGTAGATGGCCATATCACTTGACCAGACCTTGATGTAGCTAAAGAGTGCAGTGCTTATTCAAAAAAAATGTAGAGTGTAAAGTTAATGTATTTGATACTCAAGTACAGTAATTAATTAGATTTACTCAAATAGTTTACATCTCTGTTGAGCTTCGAGTCTGCGGTGGTGAGGGTCATCGAAACAACGTTTTCCAATATTTAGAATTTAGACTGCAGTACCCATTTCAGCCACCGCTAGCTGTCAATACTGCAACTTTAATCAAATCTTTGAAAGGTCCTCACATGATAACTGTGGTATTCTGTGTTTTATTAGCATTGTCTGAAGCTGATGTTAAGTATGTATGTCTTTTGAAAAGCAGGGCAACATTTATGGACAGACATTTTGATGGAAAGGTTGCTCGACATGTTCAGGTTTTAACCATCAGCCCTTTAGCAGATTTCTCTTGACAAACTCCTGTCTGGAGAGGTCAAGGGTAAAGAATATGGCATTTGGGAGCAAATAGTCTCTCCTTTGGCTTGGGAAGATCGACGAAAAGATCTGGTGAGAAATCTGTCAGACACTGGAGGGGTTACTCAAAGCGACTGACAGCAAGGAATATGAGAGCAGGAATTTGTGATGACTTGCCCCTAACACCGTCAAACTAGTTTGTCACTATTTCAGTGATTAAAAACAGCCAGCAAATTAGCCATGAGTTATGCGTAGTGTATTTCTAAACATCAAAGTCCCACAGACATCTGACAGAAGACCCACCATGTTGCAAGAAACAGTTGTTTTGTTCTTTTTCTTCCGTCTTTTTTTTTTTTTTTTTTGTAGATTCGCCTCAGGAGATGAACTCATTGGACGCCAATTTATCACCAGTTGGATGGAAAACAGACTTCAAGACTTGTTTTTTACACTGCCACACAGCCGCGTATGACAGTTCTTGCCAAAAGATGCCTACAGTAGATTCTCATATAAGCTCAAAGTATGCACAGAACCAGTCGCAACATGGTATTGCGTGTCAACCTCTGAATGCAGTTATAGAGAGGAAGAGCAGAAGTGATGTGTTGGCAAGAAATAAAATGTCTGATGACTTGATACACCAAGCATCCTCAGAAAGATATTTGAATGACAAGTGTTATCATTGTGAGGGAGTCAAATGTGGGCTACAGTTATATGGGTCACTACACACTGTATGCCTACAAGCAAACTAGCCTTCTGTGGGATTGTTAATTCAGTGAAACTACACGTGAAGCACTGGTATTCTGTTTTCATGTTTAAGAAAATTAATCTGGAATAATCTGGACTCATAGTAACAGATGATTACAAAGAGTAAATATTTTACTAGTGCTTAATTAATTCACCTTAGAGCAATATTAATCAATAATTTTATGTATTTTATTTATTTGTTATTTATGTGCACTTTGCAATTCATTAATTTTACAGTATTAATTTATTTTACTTTAAAACATATAACATTTGTATTAAAAAAAATGTCAATATTAAAAATTCAGATTAAAAATGCAACAGAGATGTTTATTAGCAGATTATTATTATTATCTTCAACATTATAATAATCATTATCATCATCATTTTAAAATAATTTCCATTTATTGGATGCCATGTTCCTTCAGTAATTCATTTTTATAGTACCTTTATAGTACCTAATTATGTAGTGTTTTAATTATTTTAAGATCACTAAACATGTATAAAAATCAACATATTCTTATTTAAAGTTCCATAGAGCAAACCAGATATAAATAATGATTGACCATTTGCTGAATAGTATTAGTATTTTTTTTTAAATAACTTCCATTTATATGATGCCATATTCATTTATTTAAATTATAGTAATTAATTTTATAGTACTATATAAAAATATAATTATTAGTTTTTCGTCTGAACACGTCACATGGACTACTTTGATGATGTTTTTATTACCTTTCTAGACATGGACAGTAAACCGTACATACATTTTCAATGGAGGGACAGAAAGCTCTCGGACTAAATTGAAAATATCTAAGATATAAGAAACGAGGGTCTGACAGAAAATATGTTTTTTCAATGGAAATCTGTGAAGTTCACACACACAGTGTTGACATGAGCAACTTTTACAGGATGGCTGAGTGTGATTTAAATGTTTCAGTGTTATTAGGGATAAAATCATCTTGATGCTTTTTTTTTATTTTTTATAAAAATTAAATGTTTTAAAACACATTTTACATGTTTATTCTGATAAAAGTTCTTGTTGTTACTGTTCACAAACCAGAAAAGTATAAATCATAGATCAGTGGTGTACTGTAACCAATGTTTAATGAGGTACACAGTTCATTATTTTAGTATGTAGCGGTACTGAGTCAAAGGATCAGTGTCTGGGTGATTAGAAATTACACTATAAAGCACATTACCCAGGAGGTCATTTGAAACTGGTAAACTTCTGGAAAGTTCAATATTCCAGGAATGCATTAGTAATAAGTAATAAGTTCAAAACAGTGCTAATGCAAAATAAGGACAATTTCATCATGGCAGAGAAAAGCATGACAGCAAATTATACTTTTCAGTGTATATTTGGCTTAAAAGCACAATTATAATGAATGCCGGCTGAAGGTGTTTTAGATTATGGGCTGGTCGGTGGTTCAGTTATTCTGAACGGATCCCTATAGTAGCATGTAGTCAGATTAAGGCAGCAAGTTTAGCGGTCCTCTTTGGTATCACAGCTTAACTGGTGCTTATATAAAAATGCTCTAAACTTTTCTTTATTTCTTTCTTTTTTTCTTTCTTTCTTTCCTTTGTTCGGAATTTATATTCACACATTGGGAGTTATGAATTTGTATGTATTTATTTACTTTGTGTATATTTGCTCTTGGTTTGAAGATAGGACATGTCAAGCAGTTTCTCCATGTTGTCACTTGTCTAATTTGACTAGCTTCTACAAAGTATAATTTTATTTGACATTAAAACTATACATGTAATTCAATTACTTCTTACCAAGTGCTATGCATGTTACTGCCAATAATATAACAATGCATTATTTATTTTGTTTACTTTTTTATTTACAGCTTAATTGGTACCACATTAAAGGCACACAGACATATATAAATGTTAAATTATGTACAAATATACATAATAAATAACTCTCATCCACACTAGTACAAAATAAAGCTATGGTGCTCTTCCATACAGTAAAACATTTCAAGGCTTAACACAATTTGTGTGCATATTTTCTCTATGCATATATATATATATATATATATATATATATATATATATATATATATATATATATATATATATATATATATAATTTTTATTTTCTTCTCCAGACAGATAATGAAGATATAACACCCTGCATAATTGCCATGCTGAAAGAAAGTAGTCAAACATGATATTTGTTTTCAAAAGTAACTTTAAACAACATCATTATACAAAAACAAAAAGCTACACTACTTGATTTTCCTATGGGAAAAATGGCATAGACTGTGCGACCCCACAACGTGATTGTCATCAACCACCTTTAAATTGTATTTCAGTAGTGCAATTATTTTCATTTTCTCCAAGGATGCCCAGCAGAGTTTTTGTCCATATCAGAAACAGTGGAGGTAATCAGCAAATGGGTCTGTATAACATGATTTCTGAATAAATTCTCCAGGAGTGTTGAGAATTCCAGGTGAGAGGCCAATTTCAGGCACAATAAATAAGCCCACTCATAATGTCTGACCACAGGGTCAAAACAATAGCCTTTTGGCAGGCTACACAATAAATGTAAATTTAATGGCATCTTGAGGTCTAAATACAACCATTATTTAATATTTAATGAACAAAAACTGTGTTGGGAATGTTTAATTCAAAACTTAGAAAAATCAGATAATGTTTTAACTAATCAGAAATGTTCTGTATGACAGAAGAAAAAAGAAGGAAAACATGTTTTCTTCCATTTCTACAAATAAACAGTGCTTGAAGATCTTTCACATACATAATAAGAGTTACACTGATATAAATGTGAAGTGACTCCTATGCTATTCTTCCCTACCAAACATACAGAGGATGCATTAAACTCAATGCACAAAAAAATGTTGTGGTTTGAAAGCCAATCTTGTCCGAAGACAACACTTTGCGAATCTTTCTGTGTGACTGGAATTTTGTTAGAATGTATAATCCATCATCTGCAATGTCCAATAGCATGTTAACGCTAAAGGTCCACCTGAAATTCGTCTGCAATCAAATGATTGTATTGTGAGAATTGCCTCTACTCTGACATTGCTGCATTATATCTCTCAGGCTAAATCAGAACTCAGAATGAACTGTCAGAAGGCACTTGGGGTATCATTTGTCAAATCACAGCATACAGTGAACTTCTCTCAGTTGAAAGTCGTTTGGTGCTCTAAGACTTCTAAATAGTCTGGTTCGGCATGTAAGTTGGCTTTGAGTTCAAAGTACTCATTTTTAGTTTGTTCCACCATGACCTTCCGTGGCCTATAAACAAGAGTCTCCATTAGTTTCAGCTCTCTGTGGCGGTTGGGGACTTGCATGTCCACCGCCGGTTGTAGCTGTGATATGTTTTTCCTGAGATATTCAGTGAGGCTGAGCTGTTGGAGTTCTCGTTCCCTTTCTAAGATGTTCTTGTACAAAGAGCTTGCATCTCCCAAACTCCCAAACTCAGTGGGGTAATCGGTGATAGCCCTAAACTTCACATGTGGTTCTGTAAGTAGGGATTCACTCTCCTTATCAAGAATGCTGTGGCAGATATGCTTAGGTTTCTCACAATCGTACTCATCTAACTCATATTGTTTGTGCTGAGAGCAGTAACTAGGGTTCCTGCAGACCTGAAGGATTGGGCTACGGGAAGGTTCGTCGTACATGCCGGGCCCTTGACTTTCAGTTACATGGTGGGTGGTCTTCTGCCCATACATGCTATAGTGCAGGTGGATTGGACTGCTCTCACGAGGTTGCTCCTCGGTTTGTTTCCTCTTGGCCTGTCTCTGTCGACGGTGTAGCACAAACACTATGATCCCTGCAGTGCAGAAAATTAAGATCAGAAAGAGGATGAGAAGGCAGAGGATGAGTACCGAGAGTGGCACTGCATCTGTCAGAAACCGGAAGAAGCTGGTGGTGTTGCCCTCTGGCGCAATCGTGACTGCACTATTGTCCTTGGTGTCTCCAGTTAGGGACTTATACGTGACCAAGCCAGGACAGAGAACATCATGCTTCAGGTTTCTAACATCAGCAGTAGACAGTTTTTGAGGAGTGTGGCATAGGATGGTACCCACCACAGTCTCCTTACTTAGCTTTTCTACCCACTGTTTGAGGCTGACCAAATCACAAGTGCAGTCCCAAGGATTGTCCTCAAGATAAATATGCTCCAAATAATTGAGCTGGTCCAACACATTACTCACCGGTAAGTGCATAAAGACGTTTT
The DNA here is from genome assembly GCF_003368295.1 of Carassius auratus. NCBI lineage: Eukaryota > Metazoa > Chordata > Actinopteri > Cypriniformes > Cyprinidae > Carassius > Carassius auratus. Next base: position 21,452,639 of record NC_039243.1, on the reverse strand, counting down.
TCCTTAGGTTCAATGTCACCAAGGGCACATTACGAAATATTTGTGCTGGGAGAGTGTTGAGTAGATTGTTGTTTAGCAACAGGAGCTTTAGATTTGTCAAAGGGTTGAACGATCCAGCCTCAATCACTCTGATGACATTATACTCCAAGTACAAGTATTCCAAGTTGTGAAGGCCAAGAAACATTGTTACCGAGATTTTCTCTATCCTATTTCCATTCAGGTACAACTTTTTCAAATTGCTCAAACTCAGAAAGGTTTCATTGTCAATGTAGTTTATGTGGTTGTTTGCTAAATTGAGCAATTCCAATTTGTCGTACGTCACAAAATCATATTTATATAGTCGCTGTATCATATTCCCAGTCAAAATCAGCATGTTTGGGCTTTGTTCAAGAATGCCTATATCAGATAACCTCTGAATGTCTCGGTCCTCACAGTGCATTAAAAACCCCATACTTTGGGGTGGACAAGAGCACATTGGCATGCAAAATGTACCTAGGCCGTTTGCAGGTGTGGGTATTTTTGAGCCATCGTTGAAATTTGGTATCTGAACAACCTTGGTGGATGGGGTGACAACCAAGTCTAGAGATTTTGATGGCTCTTCGAGGTTGATGTCAACATGGGAGGGGCAAAGTAAATCCTTTTTGACCCTGGTCAAAGAGGTGCCCTTTAGAGCTTTAGGTCTACTGCATTCCACCTCGCCAATGGATGACTGTGCTCGCATGTTCTCAATCCAGACCTTCAAATGCAAGATTTCACAATTACAGACCCAGTCATTGTCCTCCAACAGCAGCTCCATGATACGACCAATATGCTCCAGGAAGCCCACATATGGCAGAGTCTGCAGTTTGTTCCCACGCAGATCCAAATGTGTCAGAGGAACAAAGCGGAAAATGTTGCTTGGAAGGTACTCGATGGAGTTGTCATTTAGGATCAAAACTTTAAGACGGACAAGCTTGCTGAAGGCCCCAGGCTCCACAACCCGGATAAAGTTGGTGTCAGCCTGAAGGTATTCCAAATTTACCAAGCCGTGAAATGTGTCCTCCTTGAGCATGACCAGGAAATTGCTGTTTATGTGGAGCTTTCTCAGGGATCCCAGTGCACTGAACACTCCAGGTTCAAGCTCCTGTATGCTGTTTGCACCAAGATGTAAGGTGACGGCATTCTTGAAAGCATCCATTTCCTCTGCAAGTAACTCCACTAAGTCATTTTTGTATAGATTTAAATGGAAAGGTTTATCTGACGGTACTTTCACATCGGAGATTTTGCTTATGTTTCTGTCTTCACAGTTCATGTACAATTGTCCATCTTTCTCTTCACAGGTGCACAAAGATTTGCAAGCTCCATCGTACAATGCCTTGGGTTCATTATCATGAAAACTAGCACCAGCAAAGAAGAAGCAAATGAAAACGATCCGGGCCAGCATTTTTTTCTTCTTCCTTTTACCTTAAAAGACAACAAAGGGAAGAGAAGGAAAGTTAATTACTAAGTGCAGTTAGAAAACTCATTAAATAACTATAAGCAGAAAACTGAATTATGGGAATCATTGCAAGTTCACAGAGCTGAACCTAATGAAATAAACAGCCTATGATTTAAAGAAAAAAAAAAAATATGTGCATAAATACAGATATTCACAAGTTTACAAAAATATTAAAGCTATTAAAGCGTGTATTAACATATTGCATTTTATAATTGCAAAAAAGCAGTGAGTGGAACACCGGGGCACTTATAACTAACTAACTAACTAACTAACTAACACAGTAATAGTCTTAAATGAATAATTTGGTTGTGTCATTGATGATGATGATAATATCAATGATTATATCACATTACATACTTAGGGAAATAATTAAGTATCTCAAATTACTGAGATAATTACATTCTAATCAGGAAACAGTTTATATGTCTAATAATTTAGCTCAAACAACTGTTTTTTTTTTTTTTTTTTTTTTCACAGTAAAGGCACATTCCAAGTTAATATTATAGATCTATACTCTTCAATAACTGTATTCTATATGTTTTATGTCAACAATTTATTTTAATTATTAATTTATTTATTTATTTATTTTGTGTGTGTGTGTGTATTTCTTTTTATTTTCCAAGGAACTTTACAATTTGAGAAACATATTGGACAAAGTTGATATTTAAATGAAAAATAAATCCCTGGAGCTCTGAACGAGCAATGTCTTCCTCACACAGTTCTACTGAAGGAAAATAACCACACATTATTCTTTGTTATAATGTCATTTAAAATGACATAACACAGTTCCATGCAAATTAACTGAAACAAAAAAATACTCCAGAGTGAGGAATGAACTTCCCAATTGAATTGATATGAAATCAAACACTGAGCAGTCCGGCATGCCACATGACACCAACAGGCTGCATGGGTTTACACCCACCCTGAATGGGAACATCCGTCCTGATACAGCAAATTGGCCTATCTTTCTCTCACACAGTAACCCAAAGCGTAGGCCGAATGAGATATTTTTGAGCTTTAATTGTTTCTCCTGCTGAAGAGTGAGGAGATTAAATTTAGAACAAATGGAGATGCTTAAGAATTCTATCCTGAGAAAAAAATACTTTATAATCTCAAATCCACTAGTAGAGGAAATCTCAATAACATCATGCTCTGATTGCTGAGTTTGAACAGTCAGTACTGTCTGAAAAATTAAATTTCTCTTTCATTTAGCAAATGAAAACAATTGAGACAACGGTTGAGTACAGAAGCATTATGGAAATGTAAAATGAATGTGGATACACTATTATATATATATATATATATATATATATATATATATATATATATATATATATATATATATATATATATAGTTGTAAATAAAACAAAGTTTATAACAGTATTCTTTTCTATAAAAAAAATAAAATAAAAATCACATTTAATTCAACAAACTTTATATTTTTTACTGTTAAATTGTGCAGATAATTTGGTCTGTTCCTGATCTCTTTAATAAATTGATGAAAAATTAAGAGTTTTCTGCATTTTGTCAAACCTGAGCACAATTTATGGCACTCTTAAGATCGCTTTTGATTTTAGGATTATGATTGTTCTTTTTCAATAGAATAGAATAGAATAAAGTAACCTCAGCCAATACATTCATTTGCTTTTAATATAGTTTAATTGTAGGATAATCAAGTGATATTTCTACAGCCAACCTAATTCTTGCATTTTTGTTTCATTTAATTATATTCTGAGATTTCGGATTTCTTGTTGGAATAGCAAGATGATTATAGATCATATGGACAGAGCTTATGTTACAATCATCCAGGATGTTTTTTAAGCAGGTGAATGAACTACACCAAAAAAAAAAAAAAAAAAGTAGACCTATTTTCACTTTTGATCACTATAATTGTTTCTTATTAATTACAAAGAAATGGCTAGAAACATTGAATTAAATATGACATTTTAAAGTATAATGGATACAATCACATTTTCTTGTAAAACATACTCTTTGTTTTATTTACATCTTTGATAAATCTTATTTTACAGTGTACCAAGCCCAGTAACTCAGGTGCTCCAGTTGAAGTGACACATGCAGGAGTTAATGGAAGACATCCAAAGATGTATACTGTATCTACTCCACATCATGCACACATGTATATGCAAAGTTGCCAGTTCCACCGAAAGTTAGACCAGAATGCAGACTTCGGAACAGAATAATCCACAAAATAAATTAAAGCAAATACAAATAACAATCAATGCTATTTTAGTTTAGTGAACCTGTTTATGGCTTCAGAGAGAGCTTCATATATCCATAACAGAGGAAATACAGTGTGCGCTTCTCGCTTCCACTATCTTATCTTGGCATCACAATTCAGTTTCTTTTGTTTAGAGGCAATACATTTTTGCATGGCCCCATTTGTGCTGTTTACTCTGCAATGCTGAATTTAAATTGCTTGTAAGCCTACAGCAACATGCACACCTTTTAACCTGTTAGCCAGCACCCCGACGCCCACGTCCTCAAAGTCCATAAACTCGCACGTGTCAGTGTTTCAGTGTTTACGAATAGATTAAATGAAATGGGACAAATTTAATCTTGACAAACTATGTATCATTATAAAGATCTAAGCCTCAAGCATCGACGACAGATTGCTGTTTTTCAATGGAAAGTTTGTAAAGACTGTATTTGCTACATTTGTGTAAGCAGTACACATAAATACATGAGCAATGGAAACGCTGTACACCAGATCCGTCATAATAACGAGTCATAAACACATCCACAGCTGTAAATCCCGGTTTAGTTAGAAAGGTAAGGGTCCACTGAACGACATCTCATGAAGCACGTTTGGTCCAATGAAGCAATAACGTTGTAATATGGATCATAATTCCTTTGTTTATGTTTTAGTTCTTCAGCGACAGAACTGTTTGTGTCTGTTATGGAATAACTCACGGTCAGAAACTGCATCTTGGTAGTAAAAAAATGGCATGGTTTTGCAGCGTACAGTGTCACAAACAGAATGAGACAATCCACCAGAAAAAAAGAATCAATGACAGGGGAAAGATAGTATATTTGAATTTTGGCGCTCCCTCGTGACACGATCTGACGCACCTGTCAGCTGATGGAGGCGGAACTTATAGCGATCGCCTTTTTCTTTGTTTGTTTTATTTTTCAACCGTTTTTATATATGTGAGAGTGTGTTTTATGATGAATATGAATATATCTGCATGATTACCATCTGTTTGAGTGCAAATCAGCCCAAATTAGCTCGCTATTACTGTATGATCAAAGTAAACGCGTCTATATGAATAGAGAGAGTGGATTATTTAATTTATGGTGCATTTGTGTTATTACCATCTGTATAAGTGGCCATCAGCACATCAGCACTTATTTGCACCGTAATTCATAGTAAATGCTGCATTTCTAGCAATCTCAGGATTTTATGTAACTGGCAAACAAAGTTAAATAGTTTTAATTTTCAGTTTTTTTTTCTTGTTACTCTTATTTTTCTTACTCAAATATTCTTATTGTATTTTTCTAGTGCTCACATAAATCACTTATATGATGTCTAAGTTTCTGTCTAGTGTTTTATAATGAGAAAAAAACAAAAAAAAAACACTATGCAGTGATGTTTAATGACTAAATCCTGCCTAAATTCGCCCATTGGCCTCTGACCATCATGGCCTCCTAACAATCCCCATATCTGCTAATTGGCTTCATCACTCTGTCTCCTCTCCACCAATAAGCTGGTGTGTGGTGTGCGTTCTGGCGCACTATGGCTGCCGTCGCATCATCCAGGTGGATGCTGCACACTGGTGGTGGATGAGGAGATACCCCCCTTGACAATGTAAGCGCTTTGAGTGCCTAGAAAAGTGCTATATAAATGTAATGAATTATTATTATTATTATTATTTATTATTATTATTATTATTATATTTTTTTTTATATTTGGGGGGTGTAGACACAGTCTCATAAAAAATATTTGCAGGAGTCTCATTTTTCATGATATCTTATTCAGATTTGAAATAGAAACTCATGAGACATGTGACTTTCAACCCATTACTTTTCTAGATTGCTCCAGGCATCATTTCATGTATTTTCATATCAAATAAAAATATTTAAGTGTGGTAAAAAAAAATCATGGCACTTCAGTGTCTATAACTTTTAATATTTTTGAGCATTATCAAATCTGGTTGATAAAAAGTAAAGGCCAAAGGGTCTTCTTGCCAAAGACACCAAAATTATGTTTGTAACACACTGAAGTAGGAAGCTGTTACAATTATAAGTTTGGTTGAGCACTTTCAGCTATGAGTCCCATAATGAGGGGTGCTGGCTAACAGGTTAAACCAGCTGCCAAAGAGAATTACAAGAAATACAAATCACATTTTTTTTTTATTATTATTTAATTTAATTTAATTTAATTATTTTTTGGAGCTCATTTGCATCTTAGTAGAATCTCCTGATGCTAAACTTTTTGAAAGGGAAATTATGTTTGATCCAGAGAGGCATTGTTTGTCGACAGCAGGCATTGTCTTGCTTGAGTAGGTTGAGAGAATTGCTGTTGTCTCAGACACAATTCTAAGGGTTGGTCATTCATTATTTATCTGATCAGTAATGAAACACCACCAGAAAAAGTTTGGCCAATGAAGCATGGCAATCATTGACTGTGGTCCTGTCACACAGGAGCAATTCAACTGCTTAAACCAACCACAAAGTCATTTGCATAATCTGCTTACCATGTGCTATTTAAAGGACAGGTACAATTTCAATTTTCCTAGTCTTTTGCAAGTATTGTCTTACCTTTCATGTATTCCGTGGAGCTGGTGTCAAACAGATTCAGTCCTCCGACTTAGAACATGACAAACGTGACATTTTTACAAGACAATGCAGTTAGGGTTGCAATCTCATTCCAGGTAGAGTAATTTAGGTCTAGTGAGCTGCCATTATGTAAGCATTTTAAAATCAGGACACTCAGGCGGCAGAACATTTAACCATCTTGGTGTATTTATAATTGTAATTAATCTCACTTATGCCATGTTTGTTTGCAATGCATTCTTGGATATTTTTCTCTACGATGCAAGAAATGTTGCCTTGGAATTTAGAGAAGAACAAGTTGTCTTAGAAGGCTGCGTAATGTTGTAGCCCATATTTCGGTACAGCCTTAGTGTTGAGATGCCTTTTGTAGGTTTTGGAGCCAATGGATCATCACTGGACATCACATTTGTCACTTGTCATATGATATGAGTAAGGGATAATGTACATCCAGCTGGTTGTTATTGCAGAGAAACCCCTGACAGGGTGAACAGGACTTGTATCACTCTAAAGGGGTTTTTTCTATGATAACAACCGGCTGGGTGTACATTATCCTGCTCATTACATGGCTACTTTCCACCTAAGTAAATAATTAGACACAAAATATTGATTTGAGTTTAAATATTTGAACGCAAAGCTTCCGTGAAGACAGCAGCTGCGAGCAAGCGGCAAGTTCAAACTAGACGGACATTTTAGCGAAACAGTGTAGTCGTATAACTTATTACACAACACTTCGCCACATAAATAATTATGGTGATAAATGGTGTAAGATAAGTTTTAAAATCTTACTAGCTTGTTAGTTATCTTATAATCCATTACAGTGTACAAAACAATCATAGCAAAATGGCATCAGCTGTGTTTGTATGAAATGAGAGAGCAAGTCTGCGATACTCTGATGACTAAATGAAATAATTGTACACAATTTTGAACCAAGTTTTAAAATTTTATTAGCTAAACAAACGCAAAGCTTCCACCAAGAAAAAAAAAAAAAAAACTGTTCCTACCAAGCGTATGGCGCCAGCTTCAGTTACCCGGATGAGCCTGTGTTATCAGCATTTATCGATTCTTATCAAGGGATAACATACCCGCGATTGACCAATCAGAATCAAGTATTCCACAGAGTTGTGTAATAAATTAATTTATCACAGCTAGGAGCAGAAGTAATGCAGTGTTCTTTCTTTCAAATGTGTTGCTGAACAAATGTGCTATAATTATTTCACAGGAATTAGCAGTTAAGATCTACCGGATGAAACCAGATATGCTCACAAAAACAAACATCTGCATGCAACAGATGCACCTCTCCCTGCAAATCAACATCACAACAGGAAGTTGTTCACACTTTTTCTGCTCTCCATTGGATTTTCCCCTTCCCTGACATTTATTCTAATATACCACGCTTCTGTAATCCCATTTTATTGGTACATGCTACAGTTAGTCAAGCATCACTGTAGCTTACACTCTTGGTTACTGATATTAACAAACCTTTAACCCAAAGTATTAAAATTTGGAGCAAAACTCATGCCATTTGTTCTTCAAGTATTGTAAACCAGTAAGCAACCACTCAAACACCTTACCAACAGCAATAGCAAAGCACTAGTAACCACCCTCAACTCCTTAACGATTTGGAGAGTTTTGCATAAAAAAAGCACCATTCATATTTTTTTTTCAAGAAAAAAGTAGTCTGTCTAACAGGTTGTTAGATTACATGTATTCAAGAAACTAACAGGTTGTTAGATTACATGTATTCAAGAAAAAAAATATATAATGCATTGCTTGATCAAAACTTTATATAATTTATTTGATCACTAAAGCAAATTAAGTGAACAAATGGGTCTGACATGGAGTTTACATCTTAAAATGATATAGCACACCATCTCTAGAAAACCATATGAGTCTTCACATCATTGAGCTCTGTGAATTCAGTTTTGCCTCAAGCTTATGAGAAGGACTGCAGCTGATGAGATACACACAGAAGTCATTATAGAGATGTAATCATTTGTTAAATAATCATCACTTCTTACAGTTTTTCAACTTTTTTTTCATTTTATTGTAGATACTCTAGGCCTCAATACCAGACACACAAACCTCAAGAATGGTGACAACCAACACTTGTTAAAAAATATAAGCTCTTTACATCACAGTACAACAAATAACTAACAATAATTATAAAAAAAAAATATTTAAAAAAGTTGAAATTAAGTCAGCAAACAGCAAAACAATAATGCTATAACTGCATATTTTATTCACGCTGCAATGCATGCTGGGAACTCACAAAGCCTTAACATTTCAACAATATGGAATTCTTTGTTCAGACAATTGTGTTTGACTAGTTGGGGCAACATTTGGGGTAATTCTGTTGGTCTGACAAGGATTTTTGTGTAGTTTCAAGAAAATAGCATTTTTCTGTTATTTGAGACTCAAAGGTTTTCGTAAACTGGAAAATGAGAAGTTTCATTTTCTACAGTATAGATGTCACAATTTCTGACACAGCCATTGTCTTCTGTATAAATTATAAATTAATCACATCCTTTATAAATAAATCAAATGTTTCATAATTGATTAATTTTCCATCGTCAACGTTTTACTGAACCATACTGAATCAATTTTCAACTGACTCAAGCTGAATAACGACACCACTGTCTTCTTTAGAGATGCTTACATCAGAGTTGAGCCGAGTGTTGATTCAGTTCAGTTCAACTGAGCTGAATACATAACCCAAACTGAGCTGGATAGTGGCAGAATTTGTCTAATATTTAATGAAGTTTGTATTGTATAAAATGCTAAATAAATAAAGCTGACTTAAATAAAATGCACACAGAGCACTTTGAATAAGATCAAGCCTGGTATTGAGATCTGATGCAAGCTTTTTTTTTTTTTATACACTGGTGTTGTTTGTGTATGTGTCGAGCATGTTAGTGCACAGCTCCAAATAAAGGGAAGCAACCTACAACAGATTGTTGCAGGTTGCATCTGCAGCATGCCACTGGGGGACCTTAACTTCCAGCGCAGGGGAATGAGAAATCAAGAGATGAAGATAAAGAGTGTATACTGGGCTTGGGGCAAAGGGATGAGCGAATCATTGACGCTCCATTTTACCCTGCACAAATCAGTGGGCTAGCACAGATGGCCCCTTTATTGTGTCTATGGTACTATGGAGGAACTGATGTGCTTGCCCCAGGGAGACGCCACAACACCCACATATAAGAACAGAGGCAAAAGAAAATGCCCACAGTCCTGTGTAGCTAATAAACTCATCAACACTTTGTGGAATGTCATATTGGGTTTAGCATTTTTAGATTTTGCTATCATATTAGTTGATTTTACTATTACACATTTCAAATCGCTCATTGCACTTTAACTCATGTTAAATACCTTTTGTCTCTGAGACCTCAAAAAGAAATACCGTTTAAAGTATAGTTAAAATTTGTGTAAATATATATATATATATATAACTTATTAAACCCACATAATAGTCATAAATCTGTTTAGACCATTTGAAACCTCTCTAAACATCATAATATTTTATGTGGACTGCATATCAATCTCTCATGGGCATCTAGAGAGTGTACTGCTCTGTCTCCTGATACATTAAATTAAGACTTACTGTTGTCTGTGTGTGTAGGTATGTCTGGCTGAGTACTTGTAGATGTGTGTGTGTGTGTGTGTGTGTGTGTGTGTGCCTTTGTGTAAATGTGACTTTGAAGGCAAGAGCATCTGTGCTGCAGACGGCACAATGAAGTCACCTGAGTTTCATTTACATGGATTGAATTTGCAGGGAATTAATAAGTAAAATGAACCTTATAAGGTGTCCTTAAGATCACAGTAGACTGTTATGTAAGCAATGTCTATGGTACTTCTGCAATGCTTTCAGATTCATATATATATATATATATATATATATATACACACACACACACACACACACACACACACACACACATTTTAACAGTAGATGCATTAGAAACTGTTTAAAGAAGTGATATGTATTTTTCAGTCTAGGAATTGTGCAAGCATGTATTAATAATAATACTAATAATAATAATAATAATAATAATAATAATATTTAATCGATACAAAATCTATTGCATTTGTTGTGATACCACCCAGTTTACCCTAAACGCCGACACTATAATCACACTCACACTACTTTGACTTTGGATGCACTGTTAGTAAGCCGCTCTTACCCAAATTACGCAGCACAGGAGTCTTTGTAGCTCCACTTGGCCAAGTTATTTGTGCTTTGTGGATCAACCAAATCCACCCGGTTTTGCACCACAAACCGGACGCCTGGAATTCTCAAAACGCTTCCTTGGGACGGAAGAGCCCACCGCGCAAAAAGACGCATGGAACAAGTCCAGATCCAACTTGCTCTCAGCTTTCCATCGTTCAATTTATTTACATGTCCAGTCTCGATTTTCAGATATTTTGCGTCCGCATATTTTTTTAGCTTCTCGTTTCCGTATTCATCTAGTCCAGTGGTTAAGAATAAAAGTCCTCAAATAACATTCAGCTGCCCGCGTCGCTTCGGAGAGCACCTGAAGGAAACACAAATTCTCCAGCCTCTCGATCTGCCAGTGAATTAGCTTGTGCTTGAGCTTCACTTCTCAAGAGCTCCTCCCTCCGTACAGTCAAAGGGGCTATCGTGACTCCACATGGATGAGAGAGAGAGAGAGAGAGAGAGAGAGAGAGAGAGAGAGAGAGAGAGAGAGAGAGATTATATATATATATATATATATATATATATATATATATATATATATATATATATATATATATAGATAGATAGATAGATAGTAACCTTTTTGTATGTTTTAAATCTTTATATGTCTTTTGTTTTAAATCTTTATACATCTCATTTTTTGAAAATCATGACTAACCCTCAGTGGCTGACAAGATCACATAAAGCTTTTAATGATTCATAATGCACAAGTTCCTGTCTTTAAACTGAAATCAACCATCCTGAGATCGCACTGCATTTAATTATCAGGTGTAATCTGTTTAATCCTTGATTGTACAGTAGGTGTATTGCACTCATTTACCTGGGTGGAAAAGAGGTAGAAAGAACATTATTTTATTTATTTTTTCTCCTGTATTCATGTGTTTTTAGTGTTGTACAAACTCTCTGAGTAGCCAACACCTTTTCTATCCACAGTATGTAAAGTGAATACACTCACATGTTCGTCAGCTGCAGACATAAATCAATAGAGCATTCTGACACGCTATTGATAAATACAAAACATATTTGAGAACATGATCATAGATTTCATAATTTACCTTTGCTACTATTCAAATACTTTTTATGTATATAATTTATTGTTTTGCCCTTTACCCAGACATATCATAAATTCTGAAAATACATAATTATATATTTGAAAAAAAAGGGGAAAAGGAAATGTGACATGAGCAGAACATTGTATTATTATTATTACAGTTTTCAAACTTCAATGTTGTCAACTTATATGCAAAAAGCTTTTAAATATTATAGAATTGTGTATGTGTAGGATAAATGAAATGCTACCTAAGAAATTCAAAATTCAAAAATGTTTAATGGAGAAAAAAAAAAAGACTAGGTAAAGACTAATTAAATACCAACGTGTGAAGGTGTTTTTCAAGAGTTTATTTTCTAAAATCCACAATGCCAAAAGAGAAGAAACATGAATGAAGTTGCGGTAGGGTCATTCTGGGTTAATAATTTGCTGATTCTTGAACTTGAGAAAGATTTTGCTTGAAAAGTGTTTTTTTTTTTTTTTTTTTTATAACTAAAAAATAAAATAAGTAAATACTTGATTGGTTTAGTTTATCTAATGCAATGGCATTTTTATTTTTATTTTCATATAACTGAGGCATCCAAATATTTAAGTGCAACTATGCACTTTAGTAAAATGCATTTTTGTTTTCGTCATGCAGTACAATGGATTCCAGGCCAATAGAGACATGTTATCAATGTATATAATAGATTTGCCGAATAGGGCACCTGCATTTGCTATCTGTTTGGGCTGAATTACACTGAGATTCTCTAGGAAACAGCATTCTGAAGTTCAGAGTCAGCAGCTGCTAATGAATGCTGAGTTAAGACATGCTCAGCTCAATGGAATCACGGTGCTCTGGTAAAAATGCTCGATTTGAACTTTTCCATAAAAGACATTTCTAGAGCAGGGAGCAGTGATGATTGTTACTCTTCCATTTCATAGATACATTTGAGAAATCCTACTGTAAGCTACTGTATGTTTAATCACAAACAGTGAAAAGCTTGATCTAAGGTAGTGTCACACTCTTAATCACAGATTGGATAAAAAAAATAAAAAAAATAAAAATAATAATAATAATAATAATAATAATAATAATAATAATAAACACTTTAGAACAAAAAGTACAATGCAACATTTGATGATGGTAAGCTTTTTTAATGCTTTAAAGAAATGTTTTATGCTCACCAATGCTCTATTTATTTGATCAATAATACAGTAAAATTGTGGAGAGACAAATGATTTCTTATGTTATATGTTAAAATGTAGTTTATTCCTGTGATGCAAAAATGAATTCAGCATTATTACTCCTGTCTGCTGTGTCACATGATCCTTTATTAATTATTCTAATATGAAGATTTGCTGCTCAGTTTTTTTTTTTTTTTTTTTTTTTTTTTATTAATATCAGTTTAGGTAGTTGCAACAAATTTAGGATTTTCCTTAGCTGTCAGTTATAACCATCAAAATTAAAAGAAATAAACATTTTAAATATATCAGTCTGTGTGTAATGAATGCATAAAGTATACAAGTTTCACTTTTGGAATGGAATTGGTGAAATTATATGACCAGCACCTGTACAGAGAAAATGACAGAGAGCTTAAATAAATGAACATATGCATGATCGGAAATTAAAGCAATAGCTCACCGAATTACCAAACAAAGAAATGGTTGGTTTGTATGTGCATGGGATTATATGAGGACAAACACGGAACTATTGTATGAGTGCTTTCATAACTAACCATATGTGTTTGATTAACCTGTTGAATTATTGGTGAGTGTTTGTTTAAACATTCTGAACAAAAGAGCATGCTGATGACTTGGTTATTTGCCTGAGGCCAGCAATGAGAATAATGTAAAGGAAAGCTAATATAGCACCTGCTGCTGTTTATGCAAATCATCTCAGATCAAAAGAGCGGTGGTGGTGGTGGCATATATATATATATATATATATATATATATATATATATATATATATATATATATATACAGTACAGACCAAAAGTTTGGACATACCTTCTCATTCAAAGAGTTTTCTTTCTGTTCATGACTATGAAAATTGTAGAGTCACACTGAAGGCATCAAGGGCTATTTGACCAAGAAGGAGAGTGATGGGGTGCTGCGCCAGATGACCTGGCCTCCACAGTCACCGGACCTGAACCCTGGACCGCAGACAGAAGGCAAAAGGGCCAACAAGTGCTAAGCATCTCTCGGGGAACTCCTTCAAGACTGTTGGAAGACCATTTCAGGTGACTTCCTCTTGAAGCTCATCAAGAGAATGCCAAGAGTGTGCAAAGCAGTAATCAAAGCAAAAGGTGGCTACTTTGAAGAACCTAGAATATTACATATTTTCAGTTATTTCACACTTTTTTGCATGTGTGTATATATATATATGTAAATGACCGCAAAAAATATGTATGTGTGTGTCACTTTAAATGTGTTGTGTGTGCGCACGCACGCTCTCTACGTAACGTAAGCTGTAACGCAGGTAGAAAAAAGAGGTGCGGACGAGGAGCACATTGTGGTTCTCACATGGCGTTTACAAAAGTTTGAAATATATATTGTAAAAGGTGGATGCACTTTACGTTTTGGTTCATCTAGTACCCTTTGGCAAGCGGAGCGAGGTATGTGTCTTTATTGTGTGTTTTGCATGTTGTATTTTAAAGTAATATATAATTTCGTATGGCACGTGTTATTTGTCGCTCTTTTAGTTAATTTCTCATGTATGTAATAATTTATTTGCCTTTTGGGTATCTGTAAATGTGTATTTAAGTAATCTGTCATTTGTACATACGTTTTTATTTATGAGTATATTGTTTCTTTTTGTAGTTTCACGGTGCTACAACACAACGTTTCTCGAAGTCACGGTTAATGGCGCTCAAAGCGAGCGAAATAAAGAAGATTAAGCACCCGTCGAAACTCTCTGTCTCGTTTGTCGACGCCAAGGGGCTGCTACAGTGAAACTCGACGCTTATCGGGACTCTGCATTACTTCGCTGCTGCCCTGTTCGAGAGAGTTCATCACAACGCTGCACGAGGATCAATCAGCACGGCGCTGCGGACGTTTGCGCAGTTACAGCGGATCGTGACGTCATTATAACTGCTTAAAGGGAAAGATCGCAAGGTGGTAACAAGGCACCGTTTAACACTACAGATGAGATTGAGACTGTGAGTTAAATCGTATTCCCACGTGAGCTGCATCCATTCATTGGAACTCTGTAAGTTGACATGTTCAAATGAAAAGGAGAATATTTTTTGGACTATTAAATTGAAGGATTAAACTACAAGAGACATTTAAATTGAATAAGTCAAATCACAAGAAAATATTCAAGTTTACTTGATTATTTAAAGACTATAAAAAACTTGTGTGTTAAATTTGAACGTTGATTGTTGAAGATTTATCTTGGACATTTAAAAGGTCATACACAAAGAGTACAGTTAACTTTATTACTGTTTGTAAACTCTGAAATTTCTGATGTATTACAAGGGAAATATTTAAATGTTAAAAGTGTTTACAGTTGTGCATTTGTGTTGATTCTCCTTGCTAATATTTTGAGTGCTTACATTTTAGAGGTCTGATGGAAATGGTATCACTTATAGCTTAAGTTGCCCAGTTTAAAGAAGTAAACAACATTAAAGAGGCCATGGAAAACCCACCTGAAAAGGAAGTTGAACCAGTTGAGGAGATGCCACTTCCAGCTGAAGAAATAAGTAACGCACCAGTGCAACAGCTCAGAGCAAGCTCACGTGAAAGAAGCTTAACAGAGAAAGGTCGAGAGATGCATGAGCTCGAAGCAAAGAAACAGGAAAAGTCCTTCCATAAGACATATGAGTCCTGGAAGCAGGCTGCAAGAGAGGCTAGATCAAATTTGAAAACATTCTGTACACGTGAAGACCTGGATCAAATACAGCAGGACATTCAAGGCAGACATGATTCAGTCTATCAGCGTTATGAAGCAATTCTGCGTAACCACACTACTACTCCAGACATTGTTAAACGTATGGATGCCTGCGCTGCACTAACTGCAGAGATCACTGATCTTGTCAGTAAACGACTGGAAACATTTAATGAATGTTACAACGAAGAACTTGTGAAGGAAAGAGTAAGGCAGGTGCTGAATAAGGATGAATATGGATCCGTCTTTGGATGTACAGTAACAAACACCATCGTTTCAGAGTCATCGCTGGTATCCGATAACCAATCCAAGACTTCTAAAGTCTCAAGTAAGCGTGCTGATGCACAGGCAGAATTTGCAGCGAAACTGGAACAAGCTAAAGCTTTACAAGAAATTCACAATCAACAAGCTAAGCTTGATAAGATGGAGCATGACTGGAAGCTTTGTGAATCGAGAATGTTAGCGGAGATAAAGCAGAAGGAGGCTGAAATGCAGTTAAGGCTAGTTGAGGAAAGGAAACGGCTACAACAGCTACAAGTTGACAAAGAAGTTAAAGTAGCAGCAGCTCGTGTCAAAGTTTATAACGATTTGGAAGACAACCTTCATCGCTGTGAAGATGACGAAGGCCCTAGCATTCACACTGGCTGCCAAAGGACAGAGCTTACATCTCAATTGAACCCGGAAGCACAGTCGTTCCTACCTCAGCAAGCATCATGTGAAGGATATGGAGTTACATCACCTCAGGAAACTGCAAATCTAGCTCAAGCAATAGCAAACTCACTAAGCACACATCGGCTGCCAGTTCCAGAACCCACTGTCTTTGTTGGTGACCCTTTAAAATTCATAGATTGGAAGATGTCATTCATGGCCCTCATTGATCGAAAACCTCTTCCTTCTGGTGAAAAAATGTTCTATCTGAAGAATTACCTTGCTGGGGATGCTCGCAAAGCGGTGGAGGGATATTTCTACAGAAATTCTGAGGATGCGTATCAAGGTGCCTGGAAAGTGTTACAGGAAAGGTACGGGAACTCGTTCGTCATCCAAAGAGCGTTTCGAGACAAGCTGATGAGATGGCCCAAAATTGGAGCAAATGACCCACTGGCATTACGAGACTTCACAGATTTCCTACAAGGTTGTGTCGAGGCAATTCCTCACGTAAAAGGATTAGCCATCCTAAATGATTCTGAAGAAAACCACAAGCTGTTAAAGAAATTCCCCGAATGGATTGTGAGAAAGTGGAACCGAATCGTGGTGGAAGAGCTAGACACATCAGGTGACTATCCAAGTTTCAAATGCTTCACAGAATTTCTGCAAAAGGAAGCAAAAATAGCTTGTAACCCTATAACCTCTGCACTATTTGTGAATCAAAGGAACACAGATGAAAGGTTCCCCAAGCGTGCTAAGGCTCTCAGTACAAAGGTTCAGGTGAAGGACTTAAGCTCAAAAAGACCAGAGACGTACAGCTCTAAGCCAAAGACATCGTGCCTTTTCTGCAAAGATGAAAAACATCACATTGCTCAATGCTCTACATTTGCTGGAAAGACTATTGAAGAAAAGAAAGCCTTCATTCACGAAACCCACCTCTGTTTCGGATGTCTCAGAAAGGGACACATGAGTAAAGACTGTAGAAGAAGACATACATGTGGTACGTGTGGTCGAAGTCATCCTACCTGCTTACATGAAGAAAGGGATAAAGCTCCTTCAAAGGACCCTAAAGGGGCATCTACGAATGTTCAAGCAAGTGAGGAAGTTCATAAAGTCATGACCCACGCACTCACTCAATGTTCTCCTGCTACTTCCAGCATTGTGCCAGTTTTCATCTCTACAGTGGACGAACCCCAAAGAGAAGTACTAACTTATGCTCTACTTGACACCCAGAGCGACTCAAGTTTCATCTTGGAAGATCTTCTTGAAAGTTTGAATGTTGTCTCACAACCTGTGCAATTGAGGCTCAGCACCATGACATCTGCTGACACGATCACTGCCAGTAAGAGAGTCTGTGGACTTAAAGTAAGAGGACTACAATCTGCAAGTTCTATACCACTACAGCAAGCATACACAAGAGACTTCATTCCAGTGGATAAGTCGTATATTCCCACCAAGCACACAGCGCTTCAGTGGAGTCACCTCAGACACTTAGCAAGTCAGCTGTCACCACTTTTGAACTGTGAAGTCGGACTTTTAATTGGATTTGACTGCCCATCTGCTCTAGCTCCCTTGGAAGCCATTATAGGTGGTGAAAATGAGCCTTTTGCGCAAAAAACTGTGCTTGGGTGGAGTATTATAGGCCTGTCTAATCCACACCTTGACCGACAAGGAAATCAGAGTTTTGTCCACCGTGTTGCAGTAAAGGAAATACCTGTCCCATCGCCCAATGATATCCTGAAAATTCTTGAGTCAGATTTCAATGAAAAAGCTTATGAGGATAAATGTGTGTCACAAGAGGATGTTCGTTTCATACAGCACCTCAGTGCCAATATTCATCAGAAGGATAATGGACATTACGAGCTTCCTCTCCCATTTAAGTGCAGCAGCCGACCCTCACTACCCAACAACAAAGGGCTAGCAACTGCTCGACTACAACACCTAAAGAAACGGCTCAAGTCCAATAAACAGTATTATGATCACTACAAGGCTTTCATGGAAGAGATGATTATCAAAGGTGATGCAGAACAAGCTCCAGCTATACTAAGTGGAGAGACGGTGTGGTACATCCCACACCATGGGGTGTACCACCCTCAGAAACCAAACAAGCTGAGGGTGGTATTCGATTGTTCAGCAAAGTTTCGGGGTATATCCTTAAATGACACACTTCTGACTGGGCCTGATCTAACCAATTCCTTGGTGGGAGTGCTGTGCCGTTTCAGAAAGGAGCCAGTTGCAGTTACCTGTGACATAGAGAAGATGTTTCACCAGTTTCTCGTCCCACCTGATGAACGCAATTACCTGAGATTCTTATGGTGGGAGGGTGGAGACTTGGAGAAAGAGCCTCAAGAATATCGCATGGCAGTCCACCTCTTTGGTGCCACGTCTTCACCTGGGTGTGCTAATTTCGGCCTAAAGTACCTGGCACAGCAGCACAAGGTTAACTATCCTTCAGCCTCAGCATTCATTGAGAAGAACTTTTATGTGGATGATGGGTTAACCAGTGTTCCCTAAACCAGTGAAGCCAAAGAACTAATAATGCAAGCTCAAAGAGTGTGTAAACATGGAGGTTTACGGCTTCACAAATTTAACTCAAATAAGGAAGACGTTCTGAGTTGTTTAAACCCATCAGAAAAGGCAACAACATCAAAGCCTCTTGACTTTAATCTTGAAGCAACACCAGCTGGACGTGTACTCGGCATTCAATGGTCAACAAAGGATGACACATTCAGTTTCAGCATCGACCTTAAGGATCAACCATTGACTCGCCGTGGTATTCTGTCTGTTATAGCCTCTCTATATGACCCTCTTGGGTTTGTCGCCCCATTTATTCTACAGGGAAAGTGTATCCTACAAGAACTGTGTCGTAGAGGTACTGAATGGGACAACGAACTTCCTGATGACTTGCGTCCTCAATGGGTGGATTGGAAAAACAATCTTCTGAAACTCAAGGAAGTATTGATACCAAGATGTTATCACCCACATACCTTCAGTGACATAGTCAGAACAGAGTTACACCACTTCTCTGATGCGAGTAATTTAGGATATGGTGCTTGTTCCTACCTCCGCTTCAAAAGTGACAAGAGTGAAGTCCACTGCAGTCTGGTGATGGCTAAAGCCAGGGTCTCACCTACAAAGGTCATAAGCATTCCCAGGTTAGAACTCTCAGCCGCTGTCATATCTGCCAGAATGAGTGTCATGCTGAAAAATGAGCTGGAAATGAAGATTGACCAAGAGTTCTTCTGGACAGACTCGCAGGTCGTTTTAGCATACATTAACAACGAAGCCCGTAGGTTTCATGTTTTTGTCGCAAATCGAGTGCAGCTGATACGAAATGTCACAGATCCTAGTCAGTGGTGTTACGTAAATACAACAGATAACCCTGCTGATTATGCATCTAGAGGGCTTAATGCGTCTGCCATCTCTACATCAATGTGGTTATCAGGACCCAAATTCCTGTGGGAACAGGAAGTAAATGCAACACCATACACACCTGTGAACCTGCTTGTCGGTGATCCTGAAGTTAAATTAGTCCAAACCTTTGTGACCTCAGTCAGAGACGGAGCAGACATCCTCAGTCGCTTAAGTCGATTCTCTTCTTGGTCTATGCTTCTAAGGGTGGTTGCAAGAATAAACAGATTGGGCCGCAAACAGATGTACAACGGTGATCACGTGACAGTTGAAGAACGTGAGAGAGCTGCTAAGGTGGTCATCAAGCTTGTACAGCAGCAAGCATTCTCAAAAGAAATGCAAATAATTGAAAGAGGAGAAGCTCTACCAAATTCAAGCGCACTGTACCCTTTGGATCCTATTTTGGACAATGGCATCCTCCGTGTTGGTGGAAGGCTAAAACACTCATCTCTCAGTCAAGATCTAAAACATCCTGTAATACTTCCAAAAGGTAACCACATCACCAAACTAATTCTGTCACATTACCACACCAAAGTTCATCACCAGGGAAGAAGCCAAACTCAAATGGAGTTAAGAATGAATGGATTCTGGATCATTGCAGGCAGTAAGTCCGTCGCCAAGTTCATACACAAGTGTGTGCAATGTCGGAAACTCAGACGACCAGCTGAAGAACAGCGTATGGTAGAACTTCCCAGAGAACGCGTTGAGGTTTCCGCTCCATTCACGTACTGTGGTATGGACTGTTTCGGGCCATTTATTGTGAAGAGAGCTCGTAAGGAGCTTAAGAGATATGGCCTATTATTCACTTGTCTATCATCTCGTGCAGTCCATATTGAAATGATTGAGGACCTATCTACAGACTCCTTTATCAATGCCCTAAGGTGCTTTATCAGCCTTAGAGGAGCAGTTCGCAAACTTCAGTGTGACCACGGCACTAACTTTGTTGGAGCTAAAAATGAATTCGCAAAATCACTGAAAGAGATTGACACCAACGCCTTAGAGATCTTTCTTACAGAAAGGCAATGCGAGTTTGTCTTTAATGCTCCTTCTGCAAGCCATGCTGGAGGTGTCTGGGAGCGCCAGATACGAACTGTGCGAAATGTACTCAATGCCACACTTGCTTTATGCCCAGGCAGGCTTGATGACGCATCACTCAGAACGCTGTTCTATGAAGCAATGGCCATTGTAAACAGCCGCCCTCTAACGGTAGATGGGATTAATGATCCAAATTCACTCGAACCATTGACCCCAAACCATCTGATAATGATGAAGTCTGATGTTGCTCTGCCACCTCCAGGAAAGTTTGTAAAGCAAGATGTGTATGCCACTAAAAGATGGCGCAGAGTTCAATATCTAATCGAACAATTTTGGAGTCGTTGGAAGAAGGAATACCTTCTCAACATTGCAGCACGTCAGAAATGGCATATTCCTCGTCGTAACCTTCAAGTGAATGATGTTGTAATCATCAAAGATGATATGCTTCCCAGAGGTCAGTGGCAATTAGGCCGAGTGGTGGAAACCAGTGAAGGAAGTGATGGTCTTGTAAGGCGAGTCAAGTTGCAGTTAGGGGAGCGAAAACAAAATCAACGCTCCAAGCCCACAGTCATTGAAAGGCCCATCCAAAAATTGGTGGTACTTATTGAAAATGAGTAATCAGCGACTGCTTTGTGATATCATTGCATCAGACCATGTAATTAAGTTCTATAAAACCTAACATTTTAGATTTCACATGCATAAAAACTGTGAAGGCGGTCATATTGATATTCAGAAATCATGTTCTGATTCATTCACAGTTTGTTCTGTTCTTTCATCATCTCATAATTGGTGGGAGTGTAAATGACCGCAAAAAATATGTATGTGTGTGTCACTTTAAATGTGTTGTGTGTGCGCACGCACGCTCTCTACGTAACGTAAGCTGTAACGCAGGTAGAAAAAAGAGGTGCGGACGAGGAGCACATTGTGGTTCTCACATGGCGTTTACAAAAGTTTGAAATATATATTGTAAAAGGTGGATGCACTTTACGTTTTGGTTCATCTAGTACCCTTTGGCAAGCGGAGCGAGGTATGTGTCTTTATTGTGTGTTTTGCATGTTGTATTTTAAAGTAATATATAATTTCGTATGGCACGTGTTATTTGTCGCTCTTTTAGTTAATTTCTCATGTATGTAATAATTTATTTGCCTTTTGGGTATCTGTAAATGTGTATTTAAGTAATCTGTCATTTGTACATACGTTTTTATTTATGAGTATATTGTTTCTTTTTGTAGTTTCACGGTGCTACAACACAACGTTTCTCGAAGTCACGGTTAATGGCGCTCAAAGCGAGCGAAATAAAGAAGATTAAGCACCCGTCGAAACTCTCTGTCTCGTTTGTCGACGCCAAGGGGCTGCTACAATATATATATATATATATATATATATATATATATATATATATATATATATATATATATATATATATATATATATATATATACATACCCACTCTTTTGCTCAGAGATCATTTGCACAAACAGCAAATGCAAACAGTATTTACCTAACATTAGCCCTAAACAATAACTCATAAAATCTGAAGTATGCAAAGTTTTTATTATAAGACCAGAACAGTACTGAATAAAGCATTTGTGCTTTGCCACAGCATGCAAAGTCAGATGTATTGTGGAAAACACAATGGTAAATAGGAAAGAAAATGTTATCCAAATCATAAAAGATAAGGACGTTAAAGGTAAGGATACAGAAAGATAAGGGGGAAAAAACAATAACAAGCATATCCATGTTATACTCAAGCAATGGTTCATATTTACAATGTGTTTTGACTGGTATTGACTGTGCTGTACTTGTGAGGGAGATCAGAGGGCAGGTTGTCACCAGAGGCACGCATGCAATGCAAACATAACCTGAGCTGTCAACAAATGCCACAGAATGTGTTCAAACATGTTTAAAGAGCTATCGGAATGGATTATCACATGCTGCTTATCAAACTGATCAGGGAGGCATTCTCTGGAATGAGACAGCAGTTTGGTCAAAAGGCATCAGACTTGTTGTTTTGCTGTTTTTTTTTGTCTGATATTTTAAAGATGACATTGCAAAGGCAAACAAAATGAGTGCGTGCAAAGTATGCTCGCAACAAGTGTTTTTGAAAAATGTATGTGCATGCATTTGTGCTGTCTGTGAAAGTATTAAGTTATCTGTAATATTTAATAAGCAAACACTGATGTGCATATTTGTGTAGAACTTTTTCACACTTAACATTTTGTGCAAAGCTTCCTTATTGCTCAACAGCATGCCAAATACTTCATAATGTATTTAATCATTCAAGTATATCATTATTTCAAATATCCCACTGAAATTGGCATCACATACAATTTAAATACTTTCACATTGTACTAACTTTCTGTACATGCAGATAAATATTTTTCATTTCAACTTGGAGTGAAAAACTGGATAATCAAACAATTGAAAAGGTTCACATTCCACAATTAAACTATTTGGTATTTTTTTAAAGAAAGAAAGAAAGAAAGAACAAGCTTTTTTGTTTGAGATTTTGCTGCAGGGGGGACAATTCTGTTTCTGAAAATAAGAAATTATGCTCATAACAGTTATGAGTGGCATCTCTTATGCATTTTTAGAGACATAAATAGAAATGAGCATACTTTGCATAAAACAGTGGAACCATTCTTTCCAGTGAACATGGTCATGATGCCCTAAATGATAACATCTCCTGGCCATCTGTAAAACATATTTACAAAACAAATAAAACTGCAGCTATAATGCATGATAGTCTATAAAAAGGTCATAAGCTCCAAAATCTGTCTAATTTAATTTCTGTGCACACATCCGGTAATGGTGCCCAGCTCTTACTTACTGAAATAAATTACTTTGGAAAACATATAGAGAAAGTTATTTGTGTTTTTCACTTATGTTTAGTATATCACTTAGGCTGTCAACAAAATGTATTTGTTTGTTTATTTGTTTTATTTATTTATTATTTAGATTGTATGTGTTCATAGTAACTTAATATTTACATTTGTTAATTTGCGGTCAATTCATTTTAGATTTATTATTAATTTAGAAATTATTAATTTAGTTAATTTGCAGTTGCTAGGATGCTTTGGGTGTTTGCTATAGTGTTGCTAGGGTACTTTAAATGGTTACTTCCCATCTCAAGTCACAAGTCATGAATGAGTTATAGTGATATACAGCATCAAACACCACTAATTATAATTCAATAATTGTCTGATTTAGAACACCTGCAATCACAACGGGATTAATAAATAAATAAATAAATAAATAAATAAATAAATAAATAAATAAATAAATATTTTGTTTGTTTCCATGTCAAGCTAGAAAACGTTGAACTACATTCCAAAGTCAAAGGTTTGTATTCCAAGCCTGTTCACGAACACCTCAAACTAGGTTTTCCTGATATGACATAAACAAAACCTTGTTTCTGACTCAACCCATGGTGCACTTGATAATCAGTCCGGTGCCACCACATGATTCACATGATATTATGTGATCAAACGGACACAGAATGGTACGTGTCTGGCCATATTAAAACATCTATTGTATTACGCTCTATCCTCGTGGTAGGTGAGCATTCTGACTGTCATTCTATCTGCAGGGCAGATCATTTGATACCTCCCTTGGGGCAGATCTCAGACAACATAAGGTTGTCACCTTCTGAAAGCTCACATCTCTTCGCATGACACTAGAGAACAAAGGGTTACGACCTGCCTTTACACAGGAGTCATATCCTGTCGATTGTCTGACTGTGCAAATTAAAAATGAATGTGCCATGTTTATCTAAAGCTCAGCGGCTTTGTGTCGAGTTTGTGGAAAACTTTCATGTATTGTCTGGCAAACAGAGGAAGCTTTTTGTCCACATCCAATACATGCAATGTCTATTCGACCCCCATCGGGAATGGGATGTGCTAATGTGCTGACCCAGGTGGACACACGGTGGATGGACAAAAGGGGACAATACCCCAAATAGATGATGAATAACAGAAAATAAATAAATAAATAAATACATTTGTGGCTTGTTGTTACTGATAACTCAGTTAGGCATTTTACGAAGTGTAGATTTCATATGAATGAATACGATGTGATTTGCATTTTATATATATAATACACACACACACACACACAAGTAAGCAAAAGCATAAAGGTCCAAACATAAACTACGGAGATCATGTGAAAATATTCAAATAAGATTGCAGGAATTAGCCACATTTCAGCAAAGTGTAAAACAGTAGGAGTAGTGAGATTGTTATGAATCTCACAAGAAAATGCAAGTATTTCATAGGAGAGTTCATAGCATTTAATTTAATGAATTATTTCAACATTCTTGTCAGTTTGTAAAAAAGAAAGAAATAAATCATTTTCTAATTTTACCTGTTTATAAGTAGAGTTTGCTCTTTAAACAGTTATTTTCCAGTAAACTTGCACATTTTATTAAATTTGAGTTTACTATGTGCTCATGACAACAGTTAAAATGTTAACTTTGCACATACAGGGTTAGCATGTGGTCTTATCGTTCCACTTTCATGTAGTAATGGAACGAGAAAGGCTATTAATGACTTTAAATCAGCTGAACCAAATGTTTCAAATTGTGTGAAACTCACTCTGGTTAACATCATTAAAGCAAGAACACATGGAAACTTTGCTTTCTCTTTCCTTAATCCCTCCCTGACTAGCTTGTACTAATCTGAGAAATGTCTGAAACTTTGTATTGTGTGCACTTTCTGTGTTTATTTTCCTCTTCATGATTAATCACTTGTATTCCTTAACTCTGTGTATGTCGCTTTGGATTGGAAATGAATAAATGTCAATGTAAATGCATTTTTAACAATGTTCAGCAAAATATCTGAAAATATAAAGTTTGTAACAGCACTTTTACAGAAATATTATACCTTTAAAATTGTAACATTTGAAATTTTACTCACTCACAATCAACATTTTACACTGGTTTACAGGTTTACTTGCGACCATCCCTTCCTACAGTCAAACCACTGATATTTAATAATGCGTTAAAACTGTTA
This sequence comes from Carassius auratus, assembly GCF_003368295.1. Taxonomy (NCBI): domain Eukaryota; kingdom Metazoa; phylum Chordata; class Actinopteri; order Cypriniformes; family Cyprinidae; genus Carassius; species Carassius auratus. Next base: position 21,427,132 of record NC_039243.1, on the reverse strand, counting down.
TGCAAAGCCTAGTTTGCTGAAATCACATAACTTGATCGGTTTGATAACTGCAACAAAGCTTTGATTTGAAACAAAACAAAGATAAGGGTTTTAAAGCTTAAACCAGTGTTTCATGAAGTCATTGCTAGTGTCATGAGTATTTATTTTCACGTTAAAGCAAATTCTAGAGATTTACTTAAATATTTTTAAAATAAACAAATTACATCTGAAATTATTTAGGTAACAGGGCAGTATATTGAGGTTTACCTTGACATCAAAGTTGCAATATCAGCAAATATACAGAAAAGAAAATGAGAGCACTTTTGGTCTTCACATGACCTTCAAAAAAGAACCAGACAGTGCAGTAGGAGAGAAAACCTTTGGACATGAATAAAATGTGTGTGTTTTATCTAAAACATGTTGGATTTAATAATTTATTTCTATTTCTATATTCAATTTATTTAAAGGGGGGGGGGGGGGGTGGGGGGTGGGGGGTGAAATGCTATTTCATGCATACTGAGTTTTTTACACTGTTAAAGAGTTGGATTCCCATGCTAAACATGGACAAAGTTTCAAAAATTAAGTTGTACATTTGAAGGAGTTTGTCACAAGTTTCGGAAAGTTTTTTTTTTCGAGTATGGCTCTGTGTGACGTTAGATGGAGCGGAATTTCCTTATATGGGTCCTAAGGCACTTCTGCCGGAAGAGCGCGCGCTCCCATATAGCGAGGCTGAGCACAAACATTTCACTGATCAGAGCGATTCACTGATCAGAGCGAGAGCGTCGCGAAAAGTCACAAAAGAAGTGTGTTTTTGGTTGCCAGGGCAAGACAACCCTGCACAGATTACCAAAAGAGAAACAGCATTAAGGGACCAGTGGATGGAGTTTATTTTTACAGAGCATCAGCGGAGTTGTGCAAGTGTTTTTGTTTGTTCCCTGCATTTCGAAGATGCTTGTTTTACAAACAAGGCCCAGTTTAACGCCGGATTTGCACATCGTTGATTTCTTAAGGATAATGCAGTCGCAACGAAAAAGGGTCACAATCGTGTGTTGGAACCGCATGCGGTGAGTAAAACTGCTTCAAATATCTCTGTGTTGTTAACTTAGCTATCGGCGCGTGAGCACATCAAGTAAACAACATGCGATGTTGTCATCAAACTGCACTTTCCACATGTACAGCTTAAAAAAATAAATAAAAAAAAAGACGACATAAAGTGGAACTTAGTCATTTTCCAAAACCGCTAAGCAAATATATACAGTTTCAATACATACCACATAGAGACGCCTTTGCTGATGCTGCTCTTGTTAAATTTCAGCCTCTGGATCTGTGTCACAGCTTCCAAACGCTCTCAACGCAAAAGCCTACTGGCGCTCGTGATTCTTTAGCTCCGCCCACACGTCACGCCTCTAGGCGCTCGTGTTTTTCCGGGAAAAATCAGTACAGACTATCTTTCTCTTATAAATATAATAAAAATAAAGACTTTTTGGAGTTATGAAGGGTAAAGGGTAAAGTACTACTCTATAGGTACTCAAGATTAACAGGATATTGAGTGAAAACTAGCATTTATTATTAGATTTTAAATTTACCATTAGATTAGTGTGCAGAACACTTTGCTTAATAATAAAATGCACATAATTAGAGTTGATTTATGTATACATTTATGTATATAATGTGCTTGGAATCAGGGGCGTACCACTTTTAATATCACATAAATTCTGTAAAGTGTGTTCGCATAGAGGTTCTCAAGAACTGGTGTGAATAAATATAGATCTAAACTCAAAGAGACAGGATTGTCTGCACATGACCTGGTATTTTATTTGAACCCAGAATAAGGCGAGATAAAACATCACGAAGCGCTAAACACTCATGTAACTGAAACTTTTGGAAACACGAAGACATACGATTGCGACAATATATGTTTTTTTTTTAAGTCATCTCCAGCAGGTGATAAATAAAGTATATGAACAATGCAGTGCTAATTGACACAGCATTTATTACAGTCTAAAGACTATTCTGCCTTATTATGTGCTAAAAAAAAAGTGTTTGTAGTATATAAACAAATCATTATTATTTGTTATTGTCCAGCAGTTATTGATTTCTAAGCCAATTAAAAGCTAGAAATTAGAGAAACAATTATGTTGCTTATAGTATTCAGTACCAGTCAAAAGTTTTTGAACAGTAAACTTGTTAATTTTTTTTTTAAGAAGTCTCTTCTGCTAACCAAGCCTGCATTTATTTATTTACAGCTGAGTAAAAAAAAAAAAAAACAGGATTCTTTGATGAATAGAAAGTTCAGAAGAACAGCATTTATCTTTTGAAGAGTTTTTTGAAGCTTTTGAACGATAAAGTGTATAATGTTGCAAAAGTTTTTTTTATTTCACATAAATGCTGATCTTTGGATCATTCTATTCATCAAAGAATACTGAAAAAAAAATTTGCTCATCTGTTTTAAATATTGATAATCAGCAAATCAGCATATTAGAATAATTTCTGAAGGATGTGACAATGGAGATTGGAGCAATGGTGCTGAAAATTCACCTTTGATCACAGGAATAAATTACATTTTAAAATATATTAAAATAGAAAACAGTTATTATAAATAGTAAAAAAAAAAATCACTATATTACTTCTTTTTCTGTATTTCAAATGCAGGCTTGGTGAACAGAAGAGACTTCTTTAAAAACATGAAAAATCTTACTGTTCAAAATCTGTTGACTGGCAGGCTATACAGACTACAGACATGTAATATTGTAATGTTTTATATTATATTGTAATGTTTTACTAATGATCTCTTACAAAAAATAACCATGGTTTTATCATAGTAAACACAGTAACCAAGGTTTTTTTTTTTTTTTTTTGCATATTGATTACCATTTTTGTAACCTCAGTTTTATTAATTTATTTATTTAACTATAGTACCCAAGGGAATTATTATTATATATATATTTTTTTTGGTTTAATCTAGTAAAACTATGGTTAATTTTCATAAGTGATAAATTGTATTCACTGACAGCAGCATTCATTTTTGCATTGGGTCTGCATTGAAGCACTCGTTTCAATACGATGTTGTGCTAATTTGGCATACAAATGAGTTTTGGTGAGTATAAAATGGTGTTACTTGTTATTTAGTATGCATTTTAACATGTAGGCTATTTTAGAGTCATACCTTGTACACTAACTGCATTATTTGTGATTATTGCTTGTTTTCACAAACGCCATCTATGGATCTTATCTTACATTGAACCTGGGTCTGACAGGTTTTTCTGAGGATCACTGAGGAAAAGTGCATCATTGGCCATCGTACACTGACTATTACAAATAGATTTTTGACTATTGTTACACATTACTGCAGATTTATTATTATTATTATTATTATTATTATTATTATTATTATATTATTATTATTATTATTATTATTATTATTATTTTAACCACAGCACGTTTTCTCTATAGCAGGGCTTATTTTCTTTCACTTGAATTTCATAAGATAAAGAATTTGATTAAACATAAAGCATTTAGAATAATATGCACAATATATATATATATATATATATATATATATATATATATATATATATATATATATATAATAAAATAAAAACTCCTACATATCCATTTATACATGAAAACAATGGTTCACTTGCATTATCTGTAAAAAAAAAAAAAAAAAAAAAAAATATATATATATATATATATTTTTTTTTTTTTTTTTTTTTTTTTTTTTTTTTTTTTTTTTACAGATAATGCAAGTGAACCATTGTTTTCATGTATAAATGGATATGTACTTTATATTTGTTACCTTCATTGCTATTTTTTTTAATGATTTTTCCAATACCCCCCACTTTGGCCTAGTGGTGGGTAGACATTTGCCGACTGTATCAGCTGACTTTAATGCATGTCTTGGAGCTGTTGTGCACAGCTCTCTGAAGCTTAACTATCAGTAAATAGTTGACCCCCCCCCCCCCACACACACACTAAAAAAGAAAAAAAAAGAACCAACAAACAAAAAAACTGAAGCCCGTATAATGTGCTTTTCCCACCAAATTATACAGAGTGGAAGTGTTTCTAGCCTCCAGACATAATGCAGAATATATCAGGACATGTTTCAGAGCTGACACAAGCTCCTCAAAAGCACATGGTTGTCTGTCTCACATCGCCCTCTTCTGGCAAGCAGGTACAGGAATGCCACTGCAATTTGGTCTGTTCATAGTATAATTGAGTTTTTGAATGATTTAAAGCAGGGGTTTTCACACTGTTCCTGGAGCCTCTCCAGCGCTGCATATTTTTGGAGTGTCCTTTATAGCTGATTTCAACTGAATTGTAGAGAACTCAAGGACCCTAGCTGTGTGTCCAGGAGCAGTCTGAAAACCTCTGATTTAAAGGGTTGGTTCATCCAAAAATGAAAATTATGTCATTAATAACTCACCCTCATGTCGTTCCAAACCAGTAAGACCTCCATTTATCTTCGGAACACAGTTTAAGATATTTTAGATTTAGTCCGAGAGCTCTCAGTCCCTCCATTGAAACTGTGTGTACGGTATACTGTCCATGTCCAGAAAGGTAAGAAAAACATCATCAAAGTAGTCCATGTGACATCAGAGGGTCAGTTATAATATTTTGAAGCATCGGAAATACATTTTGGTCCAAAAATAGCAAAAACTACTACTTTATTCAGCATTGTCTTCTCTTCAGTGTCTGTTGTGAGAGAGAGTTCAAAACAAAGCAGTTTGTGATATCCAGTTCGCAAATGAATCATTCGATGTAACCAGATCTTTTAGAACCAGTTTACCAAATCGAACTGAATCGTTTTAACGGTTTGCGTCTCCAATACGCATTAATCCACAAATGACTTAAGTTGTTAACTTCCTTTAATGTGGCTGACACTCCCTCTGAGTTCAAACAAACCAATATCCCAGAGAAATTAATTTACTCAAACAATACACTGACTGAACTGCTTGTGAAGAGAGAACTGAAGATGAACACCGAGCCGAGCCAGATAATGACTCGTTCATGAGTCAAGAACCGTTGCTGTCAGACGTGTCCGATTCGAGAACTGATGATACTGCGCATGTGTGATTCAGTGTGAAGCAGACCGACACACAGAGCGTCTGAACCGAACTGATTCTTTTGCTGATTGATTCTTAACTGATTCTGCGAAAACGATTTAAACCGATTCAGTTCAATTTGATCCGGTTACATCGAATGATTCGTTTGCGAACTGGATATCACAAACTGCTTTGTTTTGAACTCTCTCTCACACAGACACGGAAGAGAAGACAATGCTGAATAAAGTCGTAGTTTTTGCTATTTTTGGACCAAAATGTATTTGAATGCTTCAAAAATTTCTAACTGACCCTCTGATGTCACATGGACTACTTTAATGATGTTTTTCTTACCTTTCTGGACATGGACAGTATACCGTATACACAGCTTCAATGGAGGGACTAAGAGCTCTCGGACTAAATCTAAAATATCTTAAACTGTGTTACAAAGATAAATGGAGGTCTTACTGGTTTGGAACGACATTAGAGTGAGTTATTAATTACATAATTTTTGGGTGAACTAACGCTTTAAGGAAACGTGTTTCCCTGGGGGCAAAAATAAGGATGTATGTGTGTGTGTGTTTCCAGTGAACATTCATTTATTTATTTATTTACAAAGAAGTCTCAATAATACATCTAATTTTGTTGCAAATCTGCAAACATAGCCATTATTTTGTATTAATTTTTCACAGACCTGACAAGATCTGACAACATGCCCTAAATTTGAAATGACTGAAAAACATAATTTTGATAGGAAATGCTAAAATTACTACAACAAAAATTGAAATAAATATAAACAATTAAAGCTGAAATGATGTAAGCATAATTAAACATTTTCATTAATACTATAATAGTTTATAAATAATACTAAAATAACACTGATTCTAAAACACTGGTCTGTCTGTATATCCATCCATCTATGTGACAAATTCTTGTAAAATGAAATAATTTTATAGTATGGCACCATTTAGTGTGATAAGTATGAAATAATTTTGTATTTTATTACATTTATTGTATATATCACATCAAACTAAATCAGACATTGCATAAAACCCCTCTCTCCCACATTGCTAGTTGTCTGAATTATTTGGTAATGTGAAATCAAAACAAGTTTTTCTCACTTTGTTGTTTTTTTTATTTATTATTATTATTATTTTTTGCAGCACTGTCACATTTAACTGACCAGACACAGCTTGATCTGGTTTATGGAGTCTGTTCCGCACCAATTCAAGGAGTCTCTGGGGAAATCAGAGTCTGGAACAGACCCCACTGGTTTAGAACAGTGGACATCAGGCCGCTTCCATGAACAGAACACCTGAGTGAAATGCTGATGCTTCCCAGTGGTGGCGGCCAAGGACAGGTGTCTGCGCCGTTACTGACAAGCTCAGTTAGAGGAGAGTGACATGTCTTGCTGAGATTATCTGTGGCTCAGAGTGAGTGCTGATAAGAGAGAGGAAGTGCAGACTGCCTTTGTCTGACTTTTCAGGAGTAAAATGAGAATGTCTGAATACCTTTAAATTTGTGTCACTCAGTGGGATTGACTGATGAAAAACTGATATATTTTAGATCAGATGTGATTTTGTAGCTCAGCTTCAGGGATTTAGAAACGGTGGCAACATTGCATGTGTTAAAGGTACTCCCATACCTCATTATGGCAGTTATTTATTTATTTATTTGTTTGTTTGTTTGTTTATATTGCTCAAAACATTGAATTTCCGTCTCAAATACTTTACATATATGAAAACGTCCGAGCAAATGTTATATTAATAATAGCAAATGTATTAAATATATTGTAAAATGTATTATTGTATTTCCATCACAAATAGTTAACATACGTGTGTGTGTGTACTCTTCTCACTTTTATATTTTTCAGTATCCATATATAGCTTTAATTAATGTAAATTTTTAAGTCTAAGCTTTTAATCTAATTTTTATATTTTAGCTTTGTATCAAAATTAGTTTGGTTAACAATAACATAACTGTTTAGAATGATTCAATCAGCCGCAAATTTCTTTATTTATATCGTAATGGCGGTGTAGACAATCTAGGAGGCCATGGTTAAGCATCCTCCGAGATGTACAGGCATCTTGGCAGGAACGGGGTACTGAGGGCGCTCTGGAGGAACGTGCGCTGCTGGACACACTTGAGGCGTGGGCACAGGAGTGCGCTCTGGACTGGATTCATGGACTGGAGCCCTCCTTGGGCTAAAGTCGTAGAGAGGAGCCCTCACTGGGCTAAACTTGGGAACAGGAGCCCTGGGTGGGCTAAACTTGGGAACAGGAGCCCTCACTAAAACGAGCTCTGTGGCTGGAGCTGATACTGGAGCAAGCTCGACACATGGAGCCCGGGAACGAAGGAGCAAGGAAACGAGGAGTAAAGTAAATCCCAAAGACTTTAATGAACTCAAAGCGGGGAACACAGGAACACTGAAAACACAGAACACAAAATGACTGTGACGAGTGGGGCGGGGCCGAGAGCTGTGGGAATGGAGCGAAGCCAGTGAAGTGATTTGGAAATTGGCGACACCTGCTCAACTCACCGGTTTCGAGTCCCAAGGAGGAGATCGGAAGGATACAAAAGATGATCGATGACAGTGAATGATGAGAGTACCAGGCATGGATTATATTTTGTGTTTCTGTTTTGTTTGTGCGCCGCAGTCGTCCATGAGGGGCTGTCACGCTGTTTTGTGTTTATTTCATTATTAAAGTTTTCATTTGAATGTTCGGCGGTTCCCGCCTCCTACTTCCCGTGATGATAAAGTTTTTATATTGTTACTCTGGGGGCGAAGCGTGGAAGGTAGAACGCAGTCTTGTGATTACGTTTGTATATTGTTACAATGACATTTAACAGCAAACGGGAAATGAGGGGCACAACACACTTTAAATACACTTAAATTGGACACATCTGGGAACAAATGAACTGAATAGGGCCAGGAACAGGAATGGGAAAAACCAACTATGGGCATAATCATCAAACTGGAGAACCTAGGGGAGGAAGACACAACATGAGACATGGAAAAGAGTCTGACAATCAGACACTTATGTTTGTTGACCATTATTCTGAATATTGAGGGGCACATTTCTCTATGATAATCAAACATTGTTTATGTTGCCTAAATGCATAATAAATTTGAGCATTAGGCCTAAGTGAGGAAAAAATAGATGTTTCATCTCTAACATTTAAAGTTGGCATTCACAAAAATATAAGTCTGTCACATATCTTCTTTGCAGACCAGCATTGAACATGTATTTATTGCCAAGAGAATGTGAGAAACTACTAACTGTTTACTGAGCTTATCATTTGGCTGAGATTCAGAGAAAGTCTCTCATAAAACCACCAGCATGTTTCTGGACCCACAAGGGCAACAAAACATCGGATCACTGCTACTTCATCATTAAAAATGTATGCAGTGCACATCCTCTGCCTCAATTTTGGAAAGTTTCATGACAAACACACTTTTGCTCAGAGACAAACAAAGACCGAGGCAGTCAACTGTTTCCAGCTAGAGAAAAGACAAACAAACAAAACTCAGCATATGGACATAATAGGGCCAAATCACTCAAAATTAAATAAATGTTGAAATATATAAATTAATTGTGAAATACCTAATGAATTAATTAAATACATAAATGAATGCATACATGACAAAATATTGATTTTATTATTTATGTCTGCAGATTAAGTTATCAATCAAAACGTTGATTTTGACAATTTTAATACAAGTAGAAAATATCTTATGTTGGCAGAAATCAGCAGTGTTTGGAATAACAGTGTTTAAAAGAACGGCGTTAGGTAACGATGTTATTTTTTCAGTAACGGGGTAATCTAACTAATTACTTTCCTCATCGTTACAACGCCGTTACCATTACTGAAAGTTAAATGCGGTGCATTACTATGCATTGATTTAATAAACTATGTAATCCGAACGCACCCCTGGCTCAAACAGCGAGTGAGGAGGTGGGTTAATAACACAGACAGTAAGGTTAATAACGAGATTATGATTGGCGAAGGCAGAGTCATGTATTTCATGGTAGCCAATCAGAGCCAGTGTTTTTACACACATGCCGGCACACGCGCCAGCGCCAGCAGCGCCAAACACACACACACACACACACACACACACACGCAACAGCTACACACAGATATTCGCAGCAGCAGCAGAAACGGAGAGTCAGGAGCAATTCGATGAGAAGTTGGCATTTTCAAGGTGGCGATATAAGCGCTACTTCAAATTCATTGTGGTCAAAACCAAGAACGTGCATGTAATGTGTACATGTAATGTGTGACACACGCATCTACAAAGCTAGTGGCCCAAAACTATTTTCTTACAAAGATACTACTTGAAGTGCAGGATAAAACTCTTGCTGTCTGTTGACGTGCAATAAATATTGAAAGTTATGTACGAACACCTGTCTGTTCTACTCATTTCAACTGACTTGTGTAAAATGCTAAAAAAAATAAAATAAAATTCTTTGACATATAGCAACTTTGTTTTTTTTTGTTTTTTTTTTTTTACAGTAACGCAAATAGTTACTTTCCCTGGTAACAAGTTACTTTTATTATAGACAGTGTTGTGGGTAAAGCGTTACAAAGTAACGCGTTAGAGAACTCTAATTACTTTTTTCCTGAAATGTGTAACTTAACGCGTTAGTTTCATGCGTAAGTAATCAGTAACTTCGTTATTTTAAAAAAAAGTAATCCGTTATTTTAAGGAAAGGAAAATCCCGACTACAGCCTGCTTTTTGTCAGACAGTAGGCCTAGGTCTACTGTGCCACCTGCGGATGTATCAGCGGAGCCGAAGCTCTGTGATTGTAAAGTCAATGGCTGTGATACGTCTGTGCCCTGCGCCTGACCCTGTGTGTGTGTGTTTTTTTTTTTTTCGAACTCCCGGCAAGATGGCAGAGAGGACAGCGTTTGGTTTATGGAAGTACGCACATTATTTTCAATTTGTCAACGAAAAAGAAAAGAACATAACGGTAAAATGCACACTCTGCGTTGGTGAAAAGCTTCTGTCGACCGCCAAAAATTCTACCTCAAATTTAACGCTACGTTTTAAGCACTACTTTGAAGAGTAAATGTAAGAGGACAGTGTTAAAGCGAATTTAGGCTTGTGACTGTGAGTGACACTTTAATAATAATTAGTTCGGCTATTAAGCGATTTGTCATTTGCCTGGGTGGCAGTGAAGGATTTAATTCGGTTTGTTATCATTTTTGTTTGACAGGCAGCTGGGTAGGTGCAAATTTTGATTAATAATGATGTTCTGTTATAATAAATAAATAAAATGCCATGTGGAATAGCCTATTGCTGACTGTCTTTCCTGTTATTGTTATCCTGCAGTGTTAATTTAGTCGGATGACTGACGTTATTCATTGTCGGGAGTCACGACTTCTAGGTGCATTTAAAGGGGACGGGGGCTGTGTCTGTCATGTGTGAGCCGCTGCAAACGGCTTTTAATTTTTGGTAACGCATGAGTACTCTAACGCGTTACTTTTATGAATAGGTAACGCTGTATCATAACTGATTACTTTTAATTGATGGTAACGTTGTAACCTAACTAACTACTTTCCAAAGTAACTATACCCAACACTGATTATAGAGTAATTCAGTTACTAACTCAGTTACTTTTTGGAACAAGTAGTGAGTAACTATAACTAATTACTTTTTTAAAGTAACGTTCCCAACAGTGGAAATCAGTGCTGTCAACAATATTGACGTTGGTTTTACGCGACACTGGATGCATAAGAAGTGCATAGGCAGAGCAGAAGCAGCATGCAAACGTTATACGTTCATACTGGCAGCTTTTGTCGCGCGCAGCCAAACTGCGACTTGTGTACTGCAAATACAGATGAGTATTGTCAATTCTGTTGTATTTTCCAGCGTTCTCCTCTGAACACTGTGTGCCATGTGATTTGCTTTATGATATGGCCAGCACACTCTGTTGTGATGCGACATGTGCCCCTCTGTAATCTTAAAGTTAACAAATGCCTCTAGTTTTATTAATTTAAACAGGCATTTGAAGAAGGACAGAAGTAAACTCGTAGAAGTGATGTGTTTTCATGCATTTAATTTTTGCATATGTTGATTGTGAAACATTAATGCATTTATTACTCAAAAATGTGTTATTTTACACATTAATCTTGTCAGTTTTGATTAAGAAATGTGGTTTTATTAACAAAGTTCGGGAGAAGCACGATCAGATAATCATCCAATTTGGCACAGGTGCATCTCGTTTAGCTAATCATCTTAAATAGCACGCAAGCGTATATATATATATCCAGTCTTCCTACCTCCTGTCCCACGACAGTTTTTCGGCAACCCTCCTCCACCCCAACTCCTCACTTCTAATCTATTTATCCCAAATTAGGGATAGGGGGAGTTATTTGGGTTCGGGCTATGCTCCGGGCCCGGACCCCTCCCCCAGGACAGCACGCCAAAATATGCCTACTATTTGCCTTCAGATTAGATGTAAGGGTGAACTCGTGAACAATACTGCTGCGCTGCCTCTGCATGCGGTGTGAATACTCTGAGCTGAGGACAGTGAAAAAAAAAAAAAATTAGCTGCCTAGGCTCTATTTACTCGTGCAGCCAACATCTCGCAGAGATTTTCTACTTGAATTAAAATTGTCATAGTCAACTTTCTGATTGATAACTTCATCTGAGAACCATCCTCAGCCATAGGTCATGATGGGAAAAAAAGAAAGAAAAAGGCGCCTAAATTATAAAGACCAAAGAAATCTAATTTAAAAGGTGATGCCGCCCACTGAGTGACTGAGTGTCGTGAATGAAATATGGAGGGAGGAAATCAATTAATGAATAAATAATTTATTTAATTATTTAATTTTGAGTAATTTGGCCCTCCTTAAAGACAAAGTGACACGATAGATGGAAAGATAGATAGATGGATAGATAGATAGATAGATAGATAGATAGATAGATAGATAGATAGATAGATAGATAGATAGATAGATAGATAGATAGATAGACTGCACTATAACACACAATCATCAGGGAGTTTATTTATTGCAATTAATGTTCTCAGAGATAAAGCCCAAAGACCTATATATGCCATTAATAATAATAATAATAATAATAATAATAGATTCTGAATATTGTTTTGCCAATTCCAATCTGGTGTATATCAAATCTTGCCAAAGCACTGTATGGAAGTTAGGTACTATATGGGGTCCACTCAGTGTTCAGAACAACACAATGTGACAGACATCCAACAGAAGCCCCACACAAAGAATTCTGCAAAATTATTTTTTTATAATTATTCAAAAATAAATAAATATATGTAAAAATAGATAAAATATGCTACATTTACCCTGAAAAAAAGTCAGCTGCTTCTCACCCAAAAGTACGAATAAATCAAATGATCAAACAATCTAAAAATACATATCTTAAACATTGTAATCGAGAAACTAAATGTAAAATACAACTCTGTCAAACGATGAAATCAAAAGATGAATTGGAAGAATATTTAAGGAGAAATTATAAGAGGAAGAAATAAAGATGAGAAATAGTTTTCTTGTGATGAGTCACAAACAGGTTCCTGAATGTGTGTGTGCGTGTGTGTGTGTGTGTGTGTGTGTGTGTGTGTGAGTTTCCACCGAATAGCAGAGAATCTGGTGCAGGAGCTGTAAATTGACAAGGGGCCAAAAACACGTCTGTCTCTCCCTCTTTCTCTTTCAAAGCTCTGCTAATTCCCCTCCTCATCTCCTTCCCCTCCTCTTCTCTTTTCTTCCTTGCCCTCTCTTCACTCTTCTCTCCATTCATGAAAAACTCAAGGCCCTCTGTTGCAGGTGCACACATCAATTAGCAATTACCTTTATCCCTTGCTCTGTGACTTCGGGAGCCTTTCCCTGGATAGCCTCACAGGTGCACAGAATGCTAATGGCCCCTGGGCACGGGCCAGAGCTTCCCCTTTCACTCCAAATCCCCCAATACAAGACCAAGCTACTGGAACATGAGCTTCAGCCACAGCGTTTATCCCCAAGCCTAAATGGTCTCTCGTGGGACTTCCAGTGAAACATTTTAGTTAGAATTTTGTTGAAAATGGAGGTCAGAGAAAATGTTGACTCAAGGTAGACAGTGTGAGGGGAAGGTAATCATTTAACATTTTGATCTCCAGCAGAAAGCCGCCACCTGGAAAGTGTTTACCACCATGAGAAGGGAGGTTTTACAAAGCTGGTTTTCTAAAGGGTACACAGGTTTGTTATCCTCTGTGAAAAAAAACGTAATTCACACGGATTCTTGAAACATGTTCCACAAGATTACAGGCCATTCGTTTTGAAAATAGCAATATTTACATTATGGAAGATGCACATTTTATGCACACAAAGGCTGCGTTTATTTAATCAAAAATACAGAAAAAAATTACATTAATACATTATAATAATAACAATTTAAATTGACAGTGTATTACTGATTAAAATAACTGTTTTCTATTGGAATATATTTTTAAATGTAATGTATTCATTACATGCAAAGCTGAATATTCTGCTCACAACATTGTCTTATCATGATCAATGTTGAAATCATTGGTGGTGATTTTTATTTTGTGGAACTGTTTTAATCAGGATTTTTGGATAATTAGAAGAAAAAAAAACATTAATTTGAATATATATATATATATATATATATATATATATATATATATATATATATATATATTTACTTACTGACCCCATATTCTGTGTCCTAACTGAAGGAAGATTTACATTTGGAAGAAAAAAAAAAAGAGCATTCATAAAAAACCATAAAGTATCAAATGAGTCTGTGTGCATCTTTTTATCTAAGGTCCTCTTCTCATACATGTTACATGAGTTCAGCATCATCAAAAGCACTGGTGAGTATTTTAATAATATATCATAGTTATATAGTATTGTATATAGTAATTTGCATATATTCTAATATGATTTTTAAGAGTGTGTAGTTGCAGCACCAGTAGAGGTTATCACACTAGCTAGCCAAACCTTAACTCCCTGGCCCAAGTACTCAAGAATCAGGGATAAGACAAACAACTCATGACAAAACACCATGTAGACACTTTGTAGAATTTGAATCTGCCCTTGTAGGGTGAAAAAGTCCTCCAAAGATAATGAAATCATCTCATTAGAGTAATGAGCAGAATTAGTAACGAGTGTTGTTTGCTTGTGCTCTGTTAAAGGCAGAGATTTGTCATCTAATTATCAAACAACACAATAAAAATATTATGTAAAATATGTTTGACAACTCACTTAATGGACCCTGAGTTATGTTCATGATACCAAAACATAAAAAAAAATAAAAAAAACACGGATGTCTTGCCCCCAATAAAAAAGGACAAACATCACCCTCGTCAGATTTGTCAGGAAAATAAATAGATACATAGAAGAAACTTAATTACGTAGTCACACTTGCCGACTTTGTTAAACTTTGCATTAATTTGTGACAAAGAACAAACAGCGATCTCACATGAATAATGGAATAAGTTGCTAATTAACTCAAATTGCTTGTCCTTTTGCACTGACTTTCCCTGTTACCTTGAGTATTATGGGTATTGCTTGACTCTTTGGGGTGCTTTGGGCAAGAAATGTCGAGAAATAATTATAAGCCAATACCCACGGGAAGGTTGTGTGACAAACATCAGACAGCAGTGCGCATGTAGGTGGAAGCAGAAATGCATACGGCCCAATGGACGAATAAACAGTCTCTGTAATGAATGACCACATAGTTATATTATATTGCCAGATATGACACCTATATCACATTTAACACCATGCATGTATTTACTACCGGCAATAAGATTTATAATGGTTTTGACAGAATTCTGCACCAAGGCTGCACTTATTTGATCAGAAATACAATACAAACAACAATAATAATAATAATACTATGAAAAACTATTGCTATTTACTATTATAATTACTATAACTGGGAAGTCATGACCTAATATTTAGAGAGTCTGCCTTTGTAACCCAAAGAACACAGGTTTGAGTCTCACTACCAGCAGGAATTGTAGGATGGGAAAGTGAATGTCCAGCGCTCCATACAAAGATGACTTTTCAGCAGCCCATACTCGAGTTTTCAGTGTCACATGATCCTTCAGAAATCATTCTAATCTCTAAGCAATTATATCTGATATCTAATATTCTAATCAAAGTAATTTACAATGTTTCAAAATATTTTGATTTAAAATAAATGTTGTTATATAGAATTTTTCTACTCGTCAAAAAAAAAATCACTGAAAAATATTTGATGGTTTCCACAAAAATAATAAGCAGGAAAAACAGTTTTTAACATTGATAATAAGAGCCATTATTAGTAATTGAGCACCAGTAAATTAATATTAATTTTTAGTTAGTTTATGTCCAGTACCCTGTGTAAACACAAGGGGGCACTGCTGTTATTTGGAAAATTAATCTTACGCTGCCTTCTCTTTTTTCTGGTCTGTGTATTGTTCATTTAAAATATATAACTCTTGGAGCCCTGAATGTTAACAGCAAACATATTTATAATAGGTCTAACTATCACCTGTGTTTTACCTGCAATCCTGGTTCAGGTTGAACTTGAAACAGCGTGAAAGCAGGCTGTTGCATCTTAACATCTCCACGATTTGATCTCAATCAAGGGCAAGCAGCTTTATGAAACTGCAGCAGTGAAACTGATTCAGGATGACAGCCAAACATAAAATGAACATACACAGACAGCCCGCTGGGGAATCATTCACAGCCCACCATGGTCAGCTACTGCTGAGCTCCCCAACAGCCTACGGACAACTTAAACAACTCCAACACAGGGAATGATCTCAGAACATTCTGTCAGTTTTCTCTCAAAGTTGAATAAACAGTATTCCAGTAACAGAACATTCTGTTAACAGAACATTCATTAAAATTCATCTGGTCTTTAATTATGTTCTCAAAATGTTGTTCATCATATATATGCCTGAAGATCAGAGAGCATGACATGGCTAGTATTCAAAGAAGATATTTGAAAATGTCATACTAACAGCAATTTAATGCACCTATACTATGGTAAACATGTTTTCATTTTTTAATGAAAATAAATCTAAATAATTACAATGGCCACAAAGTCAGTCATCCTGATCAAAGTAATCAAAATGCAGGAAGCCTGAAATACATATACAACATTTAATTTTTGAATAATGCAAATATTGGATTCCTATAATATGACAATTTCATCTAGGTTTTTTTTTTTTCTTTCTTTTTTTTTCTTTTTTTTTTTCTAATTTGTCATTGACTCGTCTGTCACAGTGATACATTCCAGATATGCTTTTGATTGCTAGGAATCAACAGTCTTCAAGTTTTTGTATCTCTTCTTACAAATTATGTACAGCTTCATCGCTTAATTCCAATTGACTTTATGTGATTAAAAGCAAAAATGATAAGTTTGTTTTTCAAATGAATAGGCTGAACCTATCTACCGTACAATGAACAAAATTATAAATGCAACACTTTTGTTTTTGTCCCCATTTTTCATGAGCTGAACTCAAAGATCTAAGACTTTTTCTATGTACACAAAAGGCCTATTTCTGAAAACCAGTCTCCAGTATCTGGTGTTACCACCATTTGCCTGTGTACACTGTAAAACTTTTCACTGTAAATTTACAGTAAAATACTGGCAGCTGGGTTGCCAACCACATACTGTATTTTTACAGAACTAGTACTGTAAACACAATTTACAGTACTAGTTCTGTAAACCGTTGTACTGTAAATTTACAGTAAAATACTGGCAGCTGGGTTGCCAGCCACATACTGTATTTTTACAGAACTAGTACTGTAAACAATTTACAGTACTAGTTCTGTAAACCGTTGTACTGTAAATTTACAGTAAAATACTGGCAGCTGGGTTGCCAGCCACATACTGTATTGTCCTAAATTTACAGTACTGCACTGTAATTACAAAATACAGTATATACCACATAATTTTACGGAATTATACAGTCTACAGCAAAAAAAAAAAAAAAAAAGAAAAACATTTTTTCAGGGAAAACGTTATACTCTGAACTTTAAACAAGAAAATAGAAACCAACAACATTAACTGGGTTTTAAAACATTTATTTTAAAATCAACAACCAGACATTTGCTTTTGTAAATACATTTGGCTGAAATGCCAGCTGTTTTTTTTTTTTTACATTAAAATGTTAGTTGAAGAGTAGTCTTGTTAACCTTTAACAAATTAAAAAAAAAAAATCAGAAAATTAAAGAATAGAATCTCAAAATGGCTGAAATGGCAGTTGTATTGTATAAATTGAATTAACGATGCAGTAATCATAATTACTTTTAATGTACTTGCTGACAGGATCTAAACAAAGTTCCATTCAAAGTCTGAAAGTTTTCGCAGAAGTGAGGAAACTGGTGGGCTTACAGTGGCGTTCTTTTTTTGCACAACTTGGCCAGTTTTTTTTGAAGTCACTTTTCCTTTTTTTGCTTGCGATCCACATTCAGGATTGATGTCAACAAAGTGTCTAAAATGCAGAAAAGAGGAAAAAAAACACAATGAAATATTATGGACTGTGCATATAGAGAGAGATAGAAAGAGACAGAGACAGAGAGAGAGAGAGAGAGAGAGAGATTTAACGACTATTCCCCCAGCTTATATTAGCATTATAATCCCTTCATAAGGTACTGGATCAGGGCCTACCAGAGTATCAGTTAAAATGCACACATAAACCCTGTTTATGTAGAGCACACATTGCTGAGTCCAGTCCAAACATTTGTGACTTCATTAATATAACTAAATTTCAACCTAGGGTCCTTTGCACCATGACCTTGAGCCAAATACTAAGTTGTCCAAAAAACATTTTCAGCAACACCGGTTGATTGCGCAAGCCCTTACAAGCTTTCACCAAATCACGGAAGTGAACTCTACGTCTGTGTTAGCGGTAGCATTCGCTGTCAGACAATTGTTATTTAATAAACTCCTGATGTACTTACAAACCTTCCAATCCCTCGTTTTAAGAGTACAGAACCTTTTTGTACTACTGTAGAAGTTTGGTACCCTTCTGGTCATCATTATTAGTGGGGTAATTACACAACTTTTGGAAACTTTTGATTTTACTCTGAACCATCGCTTTAAATACCCTTATTTTACTAAGGTCTAGACTTGGCTTAAAGGGTAAGCTCACCGAAATATAAAAAATATGTCATATATGACTCACCCTCATGTCGTTCTAAACCCGTAAGACCACAGTTTAAGATATTTTAGATTTAGTCCGAGAGCTCTCAGTCCCTCCATTGAAGCTGTGTGTACAGTATACTGTCCATGTCCAGAAAGGTAAGAAAAACTTCATCAAAGTAGTCCATGTGACATCAGAGGGTCAGTTCGAATATTTTGAAGCATCGAAAATACATTTTGGTCCAAAAATAGTGAAAACTACAACTTTATTCAGAACTGTCTTCTCTTCCGGGTCTGTTGTGAGAGAGTTCACGACGCTGCTGACGTATTTTCTGGTGTGCCCAATAACAAAGATAACACGTCAGCAGCGTCACTGCAGTGTTGTGAACACACTCACAACAGTCCCGGAAGAGAAGACAATGTTGAATAAAGTCGTAACTGTTTTTATTTTTGGACCAAAATGTATTTTCGATGCTTCAACAAATTCTAACTGACCCACTGATGATAAATGGACTACTTTGATGATGTTTTTCTTACCTTTCTGGACATGGACAGTATACTGTACACACAGCTTCAATGGAGGGACTGAGGCCGGCGACACACTGGATGCGTGGCACAAGCGTCTCAGCTGCGTGGCGTGTCTGTTTTTAATTCGGCTCCCATGTTAACAGGTTAGAGCATGCAGACTGCCTGCGTGAGACGTGTGCATGCTAGAAATAGAACCGATACCTATTTTTCACGCGACACGCGTGCGTGTTGGAAGCGTTTCCAGGCAAAATATACTAGGAAAATATGTTTATATTTAATTTTGTACACAAATACATATTAATTCATGACATTTTGATATTTGAAAGTCTATAGGTTGGCATAAATTCAGATATAAATGTAATTTAAAAAATAAAATAAATTATTATAGATTTTCAAATATTGCACCTGTGAAACATACTCTATTTTGCCGTCAATACTGTTGATGGTATCCTATCAGTAGGTGTGTAAAAAAAAAAGGTTTATATTGTTGTCATGAAGAGAAGAGCCTGGTTTTTCGGCGGCCTCCCTCTATGTCCCCTACAGCAGCAGCAGCGCACCAGCGCAGCGTCAGTCACGCTTCTGGTGTGTAAAGACACAGAAAACGCGAAGCAGCCACCATGCTTCTGGCACGCAACAGAAACGCCACGCAGCCAGTGTGTCACCGGCCTGAGAGCTCTTGGACTAAATCTAATATATCTTAAACTGTGTTCTGAAGATAAACAGAGGTCTTACGGGTTTGGAACAACATGAGGGTGAGTAATTAATGACATTATTTACATTTTTCTGTGAACTAACCCTTTAAGCTACCCTGTCTGCCCTGCAAAAAATGCTTTTCTTTTTGTCTGGTTTCCTGTCCAAATTAGGGGTGGATAGAACTAGTCTAAAAAACAAAGTCTAAAAACAAAAGGACAACTGGCTCCATTATATGGAGATACTTCGGTTTTAAGGCGTAGGACGAACAGAAGGCAGATGTCTAACGTAGGGCCCAATGATTTCCGCGATGCAGAAAACGCGGACGGAATCCAGTCATAAAAACGGTATTTACAGTTTAACGCGGAATGTCACGGAATTTGTTAAATTTTGAATGAATTATCAAAAGTAGGTCATGCACTTAAATCAAATCGCGATATAGACTAATATCTGCAAATATTAACCCAGAAAAGTCTATTTAAATATGAATCCTGCATGTTCTGCGTGTCTGTGTTAACGAATGGCGCAGAAGCGCGTCTTCATTCATTAAACACACGGAAGCGCGTGATGCTCGCGCTGATTTCAGCGTCTTTCCTCTCACTGATAAAGATGTGAACACATGAGGAACATCTCCAGAACTGCACCGAGAGTCACTTCATGAGCATCTGACCGTTTGATTTGAGTAAAACTAGCTCATATCACATCATAGACTGTAGTATCACATACACAGAACTGTAAAGGTAAACCCGTCAAAATAAAAGTATTTGACAGAAATCTATTACTATTGTACAGCAGAATGTAGATAGCCCACTACTACAATTATTAAAATGAAATGAACATATTTTTTAAGGAATAATCACACAACATTTCTTCCATGTTTTATTTTTAATAGTAAATCCCCTTTGTTTACCAAAAAATAAAGTTTGCTTAATTTTAAATAATTAAAAGATAAATTAAATAAATGTTTTATGCCTTCATTTGACAACCAGAAAAATGTAAATACACAGAATTTCTGAAGGGAAAAAAATTCACATAAGGCTATTTTAAGATTTTTTTAACTAATTAAGTTGTTTTTATGCATTTAAATAATTACACATGCTAAAACACAGAATTAGGTAACAATAAAGCATATGGTGAAGAAAAAAATAAAACGTTTCATAGGGCCCTAAACATGAAATTTTTGGCATATTTGTTTTTGCAGTAGTTTTAGGGGGGTTATTTTTCCTGTAAAGATATCGAGATATATATCGTATATCGAGATATAGCAAAATATATCGAGATATATTTTTTGCTCCATATCGCCCAGCCCTAGTCCAAATATCAAAAAAAAAAAAGAAATCCTAAATCAAGATGCATTTACTAGATACGTAAAATTAGATAAGATATGATGTCTTGTTTTCCAAGGGAATTAATCCAAATTAAGGTTTTAGTTTGAGACTGGAAACAAGTAAAGCATGTTTTGCAGTGTGTGAAACCAGGTCCATATTGTTATTCCAGGTAGTCAGCTGTACAAAACGTTTATGAAAAAAAAAAATG
Organism: Carassius auratus; assembly: GCF_003368295.1. Lineage (NCBI taxonomy): Eukaryota > Metazoa > Chordata > Actinopteri > Cypriniformes > Cyprinidae > Carassius > Carassius auratus. Next base: position 21,406,236 of record NC_039243.1, on the reverse strand, counting down.
AATTCCTTAACAAATACTGTCAAGACAAAGGTTAGTGACAATTCAGTCTAAAATATATATGTCAAATATGCTAATGACTTACCTCTGAACAAACTCAAGGGTGCATGCTGCCTCTTCCTGGTACTGTAAATTGAAATTATAGAAAGGAGGCAAACAGCGCTGCCAGGCCAGTGATGAAGTTGGGCTGTGCTCCTTCACACACAACTTGACCCTCCAAACTCAACATCCAGCGCTGGTTGCTCAGAGATTGACCTTTAATAAAAATAAAAATCAGAATGAAAAAGTAATAATAATATTTAAAATAACTAATACAGCCTTATACTGTATTATTACAGTGTTCATCAATACAGTTATACTATAATTTAATTTATATGAGCAATTTCCTATTAAGAGGAATAGTTTTCCCTGGTTAAATGAAAGTAGTGTTAGAGTTAGTTAGCTGGACTTCACAACCACACAATTTTGCTGAACACAGTTGATTCTTCCATACCTTTGTTGCCAATTAAAATCTGTTTTATATTTCTCATACCATCACCACTCTATTCCTGAAAAAGTCATACGATATTGAAACAACACCACACTGCAAAAAAAGCTTTTCTTAGTTACTATTTTGTCTAGTTTCCAGACAAATAACTACAAGTTCTTACATCAAGAATAATAAACTAGACAAGAACAAATTATGTCTTGTTTTCTGAAAATGGTTTACTTAAACTTTTTTTTACATCAACTTTATCTTTACCTTGATTTTTCCATGAACTAAGAAGTTTTCTGCATCGGATAGGTCTTATAAACTCCAAAATGTCATCTTCTTTTACATAAACCAAATCATCCCAGCCTTCGACACCTTAGTCCATGAGCTTCTCAACAAGCTGGTTGGTTACATCTGGAGACAGGCTTGGCAACACCAACAATACAGCATCTTTCAGGACTTCTTTCATTCCAGACATTATTCTAAAATTGGGAAGGAATGATGGAGAACAATTACTGACAAGCCACACAATGAATATTCAGGCAGAGGATAGTAATCCAGTAGACCGTCTTGATTTATGCATAGGTAGCCTTGATCTTGTGGTTTCAAGCAATGAACTCCCTGGTCTATAAGACAAAAAGACTGACTTTTCTTTGTGACAAAATACACATTGCAATTGTCATGTACAATAATTAACTGAATGTTCCCAAACACAATTACCTCATCATTCTTCTGCAAAACAAAATGCATGTTTTTCAAAAAAAAAAACAGATTCATCTGCATTATCTGGCAAAAGTGCATTCTCCAACTGCTTTCTGCCATCACCACAATCAAAGAATTCAGACTATGGATGTGAGTGTTCGGCCATGTTAGATGCCTCACCATGCAGCATCTGTACTGAAACATTTGACTGCAGTATACTATGACGCAAACTTTCTGATGAAAAGTTTCGATGTTTTCTGGATAAATGTGAAGTCAATGTAGATGCTACAGAAAATTGTTTATTGCATGTAAATGGACATGGCACTCTGGTGCCTTCTTTGATATGATTTTACAAGTGTAAAACAAAGTTTTTCAAATCACTGCACTTTTCTTGACATGTACCAATATCACACACTAAGTCAACAGATGACTTTGAGGGCCTGTCTTTGTGATCCCTGAATATGTGAGCTTTCAAAGCAGTGAACTTTTTAAATGTTCTGGAGCAATCCGGAATACCACATTTGAAAATAGAATTTGGAACATGACTATGGATTTTCATGTGCTGGCAAAATGCTGACAACGATTCAAAAGTACAATCGCAGAACTCACACCATGGCATTTTTGCACGTGGACTAGACACTACTAAAGCACTTACTTTAGCACTGGATTTTCATCAGATTGTAAAACCTGAAACGAAGAAAAAAAAGCAGATCATCCAAATATGGTAAATCACTCGGTGGAACGAGTGATTTTTATTTCCGCGATTTTTATTTTATATAACTTATATATATAAGCAGGTCATGCAGATGAAATGGTCTGCTGCCTGTGTGAAATGTCGAAGTTAAGTTAACGTACTTGGTAAAGAAGGAGTGTTTTTTTTTCGCGGTACAAAACCACGTTCGCAAAATCTAACTAACTTATTCGTCTAACTTAAACGATGTAGAAAACCGAACGCAATAAATAAATACAAATAGATTGGCTTACCGTATCAGTCAGTTGAACAGTCTTTTCAAGCTCTAAAATCCACTTTTGTTCACAGATGCATGACCGATTCTTCCTCCCGTCTTCATGAAGTTCATGTGACGTTAACCGTTCCTGCTGCGTCACAGCCACAGGCAACACATATTTGAAAGACGCACACAAAAGCTTACACGACACGAAGCTCACAGGAACCAAAAAGATTAAAGATTTACTTAATTACAAACTCAAAAAACTCACACAGTTGGCACATCAGTTGACGTCACGTCTCATCTGAATTTGAGCGCGAATAAAATAAATCCCACAATGCAATGCATTTACAGTCTGATACTGTATTACGAATTTATCGGGAGGAAAACAGAAATGTGCTGTATATTTACAGCTGTTCTGTAAATTATACAGCCTTATACTGTATTATGGAAATACAGTACAATTCTGTAAGAAATTCGCTGTAAATTTACAGTAAAGGGTTACAGTGTACAGATCCTTGCAACATAGGGCCGTGCATTATCATGCTGCAACATGAGGTGATGGTCGTGGATGAATGGTGCAACAATGGCCCTTAGGATCTCGCCAGGGGTATCTCTGTGCATTCAAAATGGCATCAATAAAATGCAACTGTATTCGTTGTCCATAACATATGCCTGCCCATACCATAACCCCACCACCCCACTTGATTCACAATGTTGATATCAGCAAACTGGTCACCCACACAACACCATACATGATGTCTGCCATCTGCCCTGTACAGTGAAAACCGGGATTCATCCGTGAAGAGAAAACCTCTCCAAAGTGCCAGGTGCCATCGAATATGAGCATTTGTCCACTAATGTCGGTTATGATGACGAACTACAGTCAGTTCAAGACCCTGATGATGCGCATGCAGATGAGTTTTCCTGAGATGGTTTCTGACAGTTTGTGCAGAAATTCTTTGGTTATGCAAACCGATTGCTGCAGCAGCTGTCTGGGTGGCTGGTCTCAGACAATCTTGGAGGTGAAGACACTGGATGTGGAGGTCCTGAGCTGGTGTGGTTACACGTGGTCTGCGATTGTGAGGCCAGTTGGATCTACTGCCAAATTTTCTGAAATGCCTTTGGAGATGGCTTAAGGTAGAGAAATGAACATTCAATTCATGGGCAACAGTTTTGGTGCACATTCGTGCGGTCAGCAGGCCAATTGCATGCTACCTCAAAACTTGTTCTGTGTGATAAAACTGCACATTTTAAACTGGAATTTAACTGTGGCCAGCCTAAGGCACACTTGTGCAATAATCATACTGTCTAATCAGCATCTTGATATGCCACACCTATGAGGTGGATGGATTATCTCAGCAAAGAAGTGCTTACTAACACAGATTTAGACAGATTGTGAACAATATTCGAGAGAAATAGGGATTTTGAGTACATAGAAATAGTTAGATCTTTGAGTTTAGCTCTTGAAAAATGGGGGCAAAAACAAAAGTGTTGTGTTTATAATTTTGTTCATTGTATATGCTGTTTGCAGCAAAACATGCAATAATCAACAACAAAATAAAGATCAAACTTTGCCACGTGAGACTTTTTTATTTATTTATTTCTGTCACTTCTGTTCGATTGATTTTAAAATGGAACAAATGCCTTGCATTGGAATGCAAGCTGAGATACCGTAACTACCACAAATGCCAATTGACTGTAGGTGTCGTGGTGTCAAGGATTTTTGCTAGGAAGAAATTGGTCTATCTAACTCCTTTTTACACAGTGATGTACTGTATCTGTCATCAAGTAATCTCTGTACAGCATTGATGTTAAACACCATTCCTTGACACTGGGCAGGTCAATAGACAAAAAACTCTCACCACAGTGTCTCACCATGTATAAATGTATGTCTTCCTGTCACTCACAAAGAGAATGTTGGAGCACATTGGATCTCTTATGCTCATGTTTTGGCTTGGACCATCATTATGTGACTCACTGAAACATAAATACTCTGTACGAACTGCATTCAGCCTACACGCCATCAGTATAAATGTGAATATGATTTAAAAACACAAAGATAAATGTGAACAGGTAATCTATTAACCTGAATTTCTTTTATCATTACATTGTATTAACCCTTATGATGCATTCAGGTCCGATTCTGACCTGGAAGAGATTCCTACAAATTAAAAAAAAAAATATAATAATAATAATAAAAATATATAGATTTTACATAGTAAGAAATCAGAACTTTGCAATGGTCAGCAAAAGCGTAGGTGCGTTTTGTGGCATTGTTTACCTGATGACGCCGAAAATAACAAATTACTCTCCCATTTTTGATCATACAGCAATGCATTATTAATTTGTAATGCGTCTACTTTTATTTGAACACAATTACAAAAACAACAAAACATTGTACTTTTGTACAATAAAACAAAAACAAAGAGGGTACAGTTTCTGCTGTGTCGGTCTCTGTGAACTTCTTTCTGAAATGTGTCAAAAAAAAAAAAAAAAAATCGTTCGTTCGTATGGAAAGCAATGACTGCTTCAGTAAGCTTGTTCAAGATGCATCAGCGTGGCGCATGCCGATTGGCATATGACTACAAAATACAGCGAGAACAATTCAAGAGCTTAAATAGACATCTGCTCTACAGTCACTCTGCACTCAGCATGACACATTTTAAACAAGCCTAATATCTGGTTTAAACAAAGCAACAATATCCTTTACATTACATACTTTATAATGTATATATACATATATAGTTTGTTTATTTTTACAAATTTTTTAATATACAACAAAATGATGTTCTAGTAATAAAATTGGGAGGAGCGCATCAGATACTTAGCCTAATCAATGCAGGTGGACCACAATATAGTAATCAATACCATAGTATAAATATCGCTGACTTACCTCTATCCACTGACGATTTATCAGCATTCGGTTCGCTCTTGTCTGTCATCTTATCACAGACCCAATTTTCCTTCCAACGAAGAGATCTATACCGGGGATTTTTTCAGATCTGCCACTTTTTGCCAGACCCATGATCACTCCTACCTCGCCTAACATGGCCGCCGAGCACTATTACACGATATCGCGACAGCTGCTCTTCTCGCCAAGCCACACGTTGTGTAGACTGTGCAAAGCCCCGAGCTCACATCACTCAAAATCACTCAGTTCTCACCACAGCAACCCTCTCTTGCTTGCTGCCAAGGCTCGTCCAATTCACCGCAGCTTTTCCAGGATGCAGCACAGTTTGAAGCTGCTTCCATTAGCGATGCAGACTGAGTGTCGTAAATCAATAATTTTTTCAGGTGAAGACGCTAATGCAGGTTTCGCGGCTAAAGTCTGTTAAACGATGTATGATGTTATGACGTAATTCTATCGGATGACGATGCCATTTTCAACCACGAAGCCAAGGCATTTTTTCAAGGCAAGTTATCCACACTGAAATGACTGAAGACATTACATTTGCCTTACCGTGCATGTTTAAACCTCACTGAGATGATACAGACATAAGTTGCATGCAATTATTCTGACAAGACCAATTTATTTAGGGACATATTTCACCATTTACTTGCGTGATCACTCAGAATTTATCTAAAACACAACTACCATCGTGTTTTGCCGCAGGTCAGCAAATCTGAGTAGAATTTATTTCGTCTTTTCAGGACTGTAATACGAAAAGCATGCAAAGTAAAAATCTTTAGAAGCCGCTTGAAAGTGAATAGCACATAACTGCAATTAACGTAACTGTTATAATCATGTCTATTGGTTAGATGTTTTACAAGACTAAATATGCTTCATTGTTTTCAAAAGTCTCTGTTTCGTCAGTCCATGCTACAACGTGAAAACAGCATTCCAAATTTATCTGCTCTGGAGACTGTTTAAAAAAGGCCAGAAGGCCAAAACGAGTGGAAAACATGCTTTTCCAGCAGGAACATACTAATGTGGACAAGGCTTGAGGAATTGTCAAACAAGGCAACCAATTGCTAAGCTGGCAACACAGTAGGCTACCCAGGCATTTTTTTTTTTTACTTTTAGCTTGCCCCATCAGTTGTTACTAACCCTTCTACTTTTCCCACAGCCAACAACTACAGCAGCCCAAGCAAGCTCCAGCAGTGCCCACCCCCACCGCAGGAGCCTCTATCTGTTTTTTCCCCATTGCCACAGCAGCGTCCTCCCCAAGGGAGCCTTTTCCCATATTTCCTCACTGCCGCAGCATGCTCCCGCAGGAGCCTTTTATGTATCTCCCCACTACCGCAGTAGTGTCTGCTCCCGCATAGTCTTTTCTGTATCCCCCCACTGCCGCAGTATCTCACTTTCTTATAATGTTTCAGCTATTCGTTGAAATAAACATAAAAAAAAAATGTTGATCATGAACCCTTTTGAAGCCCCGCCTTCTCGGTTTCTCATTAGGCCACTGGAGTGGTTAAGCTGTAAATTCTGGGATAAGAAACTATTAATCAATCTGTCAGCTCCATATAATTTGCTGTTTCAAAGCATAATCACCTCAATGGCTCTCGATGAATTCTCTCTCCCAACCGTAGATCAATGATCATGCAATCAATATGGAGAGAGAGGGTTTTTTTAAAAAATAAATAAATAAATAAATAAATAAATAAATACATTTCCTAAACTCTCAGCTGGGAAAGGTCGATATCACCTCAGCTTTTAAGCTATGCCCATACATCCAGATTCATGGCACTTATTCGCGGTACACTGACAGGACAGCAAATTCTATTTCGTCATATGCTTAACTTTGAATGCAAGCTGATCAAAGATTTTCTGAAGTTATCGGAAGCAGCTTATTGGATTTGCTAAACAACTATGCAAGTAGACAACCTTACATTTTCTATTTTATGCCCAGCAAGGCTTACTCGTTCGATTCCGTGTGCTCCCATCGTATTTCGGTGAGAGTCTCCCAGCTACAACCTTAACTTCCCCTTTCACGGTCGTCGAGACTTACCCATCTGGTGCCGCGAGTATTGAGCTCCCACCAGATGCCAGCACGAGCCTCCTGGCTAGAATACTTTACCTTTTCATATTTTATGGCCAGAAGGCTTACCCGTATGATACCTTGGGCTCCCACCAAACGTCAGCAAGAGTCTCCCAGTTAGACAATCTCAACTTTCCCTTTTATGGTCGGCGAGACTTACTCATCTGGTACCGCGAGTATTGAGCTCCCACCAGATGCTGGCAAGAGCCTCCCGGCCAGACATCTTTACCTTTCTACTCTACAGCCAGCAAGGCTTACCCGTTCGCTGCGTGTGCTCCCATCAGACGTCGATGAGAGCCTCCAATCTACATAACCTTACCTCTTCCTTTCTACGGCCGGCAAGACTTACCCATTCGATGTGTGTGCTCCCACCAAATGCCGGCGAGAGCCTCCTGGCCACACAACTTTTCCTTTCCTTCTATGCCTGGAGAGGTTTACCCATTCGATGCCGTGAGTAGGAAGCTCCCATCGGATGTCAGCGAGAGCCTCCCGGCCAGACATCTTTACCTTTCTACTCTACAGCCAGCGATGCTTACCTGTTCGCTGAGTGTGCTCCCATCAAATGTCGATGAGAGCCTCCAATCTAGATAACCTTACCTCTTCCTTTCTACGGCTGGAAAGACTTATCCATTCGATGCGTGTGCTCCCATCAAATGCTGGCGAGAACCTCCTGGCCACACAACTTTTCCTTTCCTTCTATAACTGGAGAGGTTTACCCATTCGATGCCGTGAGTAGGAAGCTCCCATTGGATGTCGGCGAGAACCTCCCGGCTAGACAAACTTATCTCTTCCATCCTTCAGCCAGCGAGGCTTACCCATTCAATGTATGTGCTCGCATTTGATGCCGGCGAGAGCCTCCTGGCCAGACAACCTTTCCTTTCCTTTTTAGAGCCGCAAAGCTGACCTTTACATTATGCTCTATCCAGCTACCATGGGAGGCCGTCAACAACCTCCTTTTCCATTCTACCCTGGTCGAGGCTTTCCCGTCCGATGCTGCGAGTAAAAGCTCCAATAGGATGTTGACAAGAGCCTCACGGCCACCCAAACTTTCCTCTTCCATCATACGGCCTGCGATGCCGACCCAGCTGATACAGTAAGCACAAATGTAAACTCTTCCAGCCTGCCAACGAGATGACTACTCAGAAAAATAAAACCAGCCCCCGCCATTACTCAATGCTATTTTGGGGGGCATTCTTAATCCGGTGGCTGTCCTCTTGTTCATTTGCATTTTGGGGGGTACTCTAGGTTCAGGCCATTCCCGAGCTCGGAGTTTTTCTCCGGACAGCACACCAAATACGCATACCATACCTCAGCTAATTGTATGTAAGCGTGAACTCGTGAATGTATAGATATCGTAAATAAAAAAATTTAAAAAAATTCTCTGTGAATGGCTTCAGTGTAGTAGATTAGCTTATAGCTATTTATAGCTTATACTTGAACTTTAGATTTTAACCCACATAGCAAATGCCTTCTGGCCCAGATCCGGGCCACACAATGACTTTTCCCTCGGCCCAAGTACCACAAAGAATGACGGCCCGGAAGTGGCCCAGAACTGGATTAAAGACTCGGACCACACATGGGCCATAACCGGCCTGAATCTCAGCCAGTTAATTGGCCCTGATCTGGGCCAAAACAGGTTTTATTATTGGTGCCAATTCTCAGCCTAAAGTAAACCAGCATCCCCATATCTGAGCCACACCTGAGCCTTATATAGCGAAGACCCAACCCAGACATCAGGCAGTGTCAACCCAGATCCTGCCCAAATGGGTTTCACGCGGGCCAGATGTGGGCCGGATCTGGGCCAACACTACATTGCTGTCTGGGAAATTTTATATTTCATATTATAACCTTGTATATTACTATGATCGCAATTTATGACATGTTTTAATATAGACACGAACTATGCCAATAAAGTATATTAAACTGAATAGAAATTCAGACTTAAAACCCAAACATCATGTAACTGTGCAATAAAAAAAACGTATTGCATTGTTTTTTCCATTTAGTTTTATAAAGAACAAATCAACCAATAAAGAGGGAGTGTATAAAGTATACAGTCTATAAGAGAAACGTAACAGATAGACACATGTAACGTAATCACAATAATTTATTACAGATTTGACAAAGAGCAGTACCACAGTAGTCCAAATGACGATGCATTGCAGTTGCAGTCCACTAAGGCAGAATATACTGTAATAGTAGTGCGAGGAGCAAGGCATAAGTTGTTAAACATTGAAAATTCTATCCCGATCCACTCCCTCAAGTAAACTAAATAAATATTACATGATAATGGTTAAATAATCTCTCTCGTTCTTTTTCTTTTCATGTAAGGATTCTAAGATTATTTGTACCAAAATAATAATAAAAATGTAATAGAATTATAATTAAGTGCAGTTAAATTCACTTGACTGATTTGCTTATTTTTTAAATGGTAATGTTTCATTCTTTTTTGACTTGCCATTTCATAGACTACATTTTAACAATACTACACTTCATTAAAATGTATGTGATGATCATTATCATGCAATATTGTATTTATCTTGTTTATCATGGGTCACATAATATACTGCTAGATCTTAGCCTGATTTGGGCCACATATCACCTGACTGATCTGGGCCACAATCCGCACACCAACAATCTGCCCTCATGTTGTTTGCCGGATCCCCACCGTGGCGTCATTGCCACACATGGTCCAGCTCAGGCTGAAAGGCTACATGCCATTGCCGACATTAGGCCAGCAGTGCCACCTTGAGGCCACATTTGGGCCAAGTCCTTTTGATATGTGGGAAGTAGCTTGTTACGTATCAGGCTACAGTTTCAAAGTAGATTTTCCAAAAATTGTTAAAGGGAGGGTGAAATGCTATTTCATGCATACTGTGTTTTTTACACTGTTAAAGAGTTGGATTCCCATGCTAAACATGGACAAAGTTTCAAAAATTAAGATTACCAAAAAAAAAAAAAAAACAGCATTAAGGGACCAGTGAATGGGTTTTATTTTTACAGAGCATCAACGGAGTTGTGCAAGTGTTTTTGTTTGTTCCCTGCATTTCGAAGATGCTTGTTTTACAAACAAGGCCCAGTTTGACGACGGATTTGCGTATCGTTTATTTCGGATGATGCAATCCCAACGAAAAAGGGTCACGATCGTGTGTTGGAACCACAGGCGGTGAGTAAAACTGCTTAAAATATCTCTGCCTCCATGTTAGTGCGTCCGCCTCCCATGCCGGAGACCGGGGTTCGAGCCCCGCTCGGAGCGAGTCGTTGCTGCTACTGCTCTCGTTCAGTTTCAGCCTCGGGATCTGATTCTGGATCATAAATAAACGGCTGAATCTGACTGTTAGCCATGGTTTGTTTTGGATGTTTTTTTTCCTCACGGTAATGTCACAGCTTCCAAACGCTCTCAACGCAAAAGCCTACTGGCGCTCGTGATTCTTTAGCTCCGCCCACACGTCATGCCTCCAGCCGGTCGTGTTTTTCCGGGAAAAATCGGTACAGACTATCTTTCTCTTATGAATATAATAAAACTAAAGACTTTTTGGAGTTATGAAGGATGCAGTACTACTCTATAGGTACTCAAGATTAACAGTATATTGAGTGAAAACGAGCATTTCACCCCCCCCCCCCCCTTTAAAAAAAAAAAAAAAAAAAAAAATCTATTTCACTGGTTTTCATCACCATGCATTGTGGACACAATCAGCTTATAGGGGTTAACATCTCTCATCAGGGGACTTAAACATGCATGTCACACAAAACCAAACACTAGCTTCTCTGTGAGCAAGTGTGAGAGAGAGAGAAGGTGGGGGTGTGTATGGGGGATAGGGGGGCAGAACATTATAATGCACGGGAAGAAACCCTGTTGCACTCAAAATCAGGCATTATCAGTTTCACAGGGTCTCATAACTGCAGCACAAAGCAATTCTTTGTCTTTCCTTTTCTTTTTTTATTTATTTATTGTCTTTAGCTAAAACGGTAAACTAGCGGACAGGCATTTTTTCACTGTTTAACTCCCCTCATAAAATTAACAACAGTAATAAAACACGTACTGGGAAAGTATGTTTCTGATTATACCTGTGGGCCCTAGTCATTTGTGTAAGAAATTATACAGCACAACATTACTGAGAGTTATGCTTAATGGCACATTGAGTACAAATATTGACTATATGAGTCAGAAATAAGTGCTTGGTTTACCACATAGAATAACTTCACAGAATATTTCAATAAAATTAAACAAAAAAGTAACCAAGTTTATGTTTAGATATTTAACTGTGATGACATGAAGATGATGATGATGATGATGATGATTATTATTATTATTATTATTATTATTATTATTATTTATGTATTTTTTATTATTATTATTATTATTTTTTTTACAGATGCAGGCTCAAAATGTTAATACATTTCACACTCATATATGTGTGATATCGCTTTATATTTGGACTGATTCAGCCATAATCACTGACATGCTGATATTGAGTGATATTACATAGCTACGAGTGTGATATGGCACTTATACAACAGTTTGATGGTATATGTGTGCAAATAAATAAGAAACAACAACAGAGTGTCTTAGAAAATAAACCTTCTTTGTGTGGAAATACTTCCATCTGCCACAGATTCAAATCTCAAGATGAGCTCAAGCCTCCGTTAATAATTTGAAAATGCCATTCTAGAACTAGTAACAAAGAAATATTTAGATGCTTCATTGAAAGCTAATCATATTACTGCATTAAAAGCTAACTGTACACATTTGCTATAGAATGTAGACCCACCATACTGCAACTACTATAACGTCTAATGTATATCTGTTCTTCTGAAGAAAATTCAGTAAACTGTTCAAATTTCAGATTCCTGCCTCCTGTACGAAGTTCTAGGGCCTCCGAAGCGCCTGTGGTCCTTCCTTTGAAACCTTTCTGCTCCTTTGTGCCAGATCTCAGTGTTTGCATTGGTTAAGGATAGCTACTTCTAAAGACAAGAGTAAATAATTTTTAGAATTTATTGACTAAAATGGCAAGTCCAACTGCCAATCTATTTGTCAGACTACCAAATGTACATGTACTGACTTCCTCTAATTCAGGAAATATGGAAGCACAGACTACATTTTAGCTACATTTGAGCGCGGCTCCAGCGTACGTCGGCCTGCACACCTGCTGCTACTTAGCCACAATGAGAAGAAACACCACCTAGTCTCGTCAAACTTTACTTCTGTTCTTTTACTTTAGTTTCTGTTCTTTTCCGTTTGAGAGTTTCGTGTTCTGGGTTAAGTTTTGTAACGCCGTGTCTCTGAGTCTGACCTCGAGTGCCCGTTCAACTTCAACCAGCCACACAACTCCGCATCGTCAGCCAACACCCAAGCTGAACTGGTGTATCTAATATAATTTTAACCTCATTGAGGAACTCAATGCGAGGGTTAATTAAGTGATTGATGACTGTTCATGTCTATGCAATTTCACGTATTTCTGTAAACTTGGGATTACACATTTTCGTTCTCTTAAACTCTTTCTTACCTAAATTTCAATCTTCCTGCAACTTGTATGATTGTGTGAATGCATGTCCTTTTGCATTAGATTAGTTTATATGTCTTAGATTTATCTAATAAAGCCTTATTCATATTGAAAAGAGAAGTATCTTGTGTTTTGTGCTTACAAGTAAATGTCTTAAACTGCCGATCTTGTCACTGTGCTAATTGATAGTGTTTTCACTATACTTTGGATATTAATATCCAGTGCAGATTTGATGTTAAACTGCTTGTTCAGTGAATCGCAGGGCATCTCAGTGATCAGCCTTGAAACAGTGATTCTGTTCAATTTCCCTTTAAAATCTTAAATTATTCAGTTTGAGCTAAATTGACCTGGTTCCCTTTCATCTGTCAGTGGTGCTGGTGTAGGTTCTCCCCCATTTTGTGAGCCTCTGCCTTCTTAAGTAATAGACAGTTGTTAATTTAATTACTCTAATTAAGAAATGTAGTAGGTTTGATTAGAGAATATTTAATAAGCCTATGTGAAAACAGCATTAAACTATGTGAAAAAAATACTGCACTGAAATAATATTTAATATGTCAAATGTTAGTAAAGTCATGTAGCTTCACCCATGAAATTTTTATGCTTAAAGCTTCACCCTGATTGAACTGTGTTTTCAATAATTATTTTTTTAGATGCTGCTATGTATTTTTTATTTATTTATTATTATTATTATTATTTTTTTTTCCGTGGGATACCATGAAAATGAAATTTAGTTAAGTAAGTTACAATGTTTACCTTTGATATTATAACAGCGATTGAAATTTTATTTAATCTATAAAAGTTATTTATTGACTCAGAAGTATGCAGACGTCTTTTTGTCTGTGCGTTTGCCATGGTGAATCATAATTTCAGAGCTCCATTGATCATGACCTCTTATAGTTGTGGTGCACGCACTAAACTAAGTCATCCTCATCAGAGTTGACTGAAATAACACAATTTAGCTGTTCTGAAACCGATTCCCCATCTCAGGGTGAGTCAACTTAGAGTTTCAGTTTCAACTAAGAGTTGGTTGGTTGACTTCAGATTGCATTCATATGTGTGTGTACACTTTCTCTCTTTAAACCCTGTGTAAACGGGCTGGGGTGTCTGTTCTGCATGTCATATCAGAAATCACAGCATGGGGGCATTACAAGATTAAAACATAGCGTGTCACTGCATAGGGTGGAGTTTGCTTTAAAGACGGGTGGGAAATTAGATGTCAAAAATGATGCATTAAATGCCATTGAGAAGTACAGTGGGATTTATTTAACATCTTACTGTATGTCTGTGTAGACAGACAGTGACAGAGATACAGTAGAAATGTATTTTTGTGCATTTTTCAGTGAAAAAATTGGTGGTCCCTTCAGAAGAAACCGTTTCCCAACAATTCCTTGTTATTGTTTTCTATTATTATTATTATTATTATTATTATTATTATTATTATTGTTATTTATATGTTTTTTTTTTCTTTTTACGGCATACACATTCAAAATCTGCAGGAGAGATCTTGCAAAAGGCAACATGATTTAAGTAGCAGACAAAGGGTCAAGTATTTCTGTATCTTAAAATACATTGAAGAATATCAGATGAAGAAGTCATGGCCTGAGATTGAAGAAACGTTGTGACAGAGCATCTCAGCTTTTGTTGCCTGCCCTTAGGGTCAGTAACGCCGCTCCCTATATGCAGAGTATGCAGTTTGTGTAGGGCACCAACTCCCATGGGCACCATCCCATTTGTAAAAAAAATAAAAATAAAAATAAAAATAATAATAATATATATATATATATATATATATATATATATATATATATATATATATATATATATATATATATATATATATATATATGCATTTTATGGTGAATGCAGTAGGCCAAGAATAGGTCTCTGTGGAACAATAAGGGGGGCGTTTCTCAATTATTGGGCGTTTTCAAACTGGGATAGGTGTTTTATACTATCCAATTATAAAAGTGCAAAAGCCTGGAGGCTCACTTTTCTCTCATTATCAAAACTGTTTTGTTCTGTCTAGATCATGATAAAACTTAGTTATGTCAAGATGATGAGTGATCAAGAATTAAAAAGCAATGCTGCATGCTGACTGAAAACTCGAACAAAATGTGTTCCAAAATACAGTTTTTTCCCAAATGCTAGGCATAGACAAATGCATAAACGGTTTACTCCTGCATACATTTTCATTGTGAATTATGACTAAAGGCAATTATAAGGATTATAGCAAAAGGATATGGTCAGACAAATTATAAATAAATGTGTGTAAAATACAGACTACCTATGTAACCTATGTAACTGATAAATGTTTATATGTAAATAAAAGCCTAAATTAAAATGTTTATCACATAAAGCATACATGACTTTTAAGAAGAATCTCTGGTGTTTCAAAAGGACCTTCTTTTGGCAGAGTATCAATTTACATGTTCAATAAGGCCATGGAATGTATCTTAATGCTAACTCTCAATTCCAGTTTAATTTTCCTAATAAAAAGAGTTTCCAACTCAATATAATGTATTTATATTCTCCCCTTATAGCAAAAGCAGTAATATTGTGAAATGTTTACTATTTAAAATGATTGCTTTCTATTTAAATATATTTTTAAATTATTATTATTATTATTATTATTATTGATTTATTTTTTAGCAGCAAATCAGTATAATATAATGATTTCTGGAGGATCATGTGACATTGGGTACTGTACTGTGACTGAGTAATCAATCAATCAATCAATCAATCAATCAAGTTTTATTTATAAAGCACATTTAAAATCAACTTTGGTTGGCCAAAGTGCTGTATAGTAAAATAAGTTAAAAAAAAAACAACAAAAAAAAAAACAAGTTATGGTACATTAAACGCATTAGAGAAAAAATGTGTTTTCAGCAAATATTTGAATTCAGCTAGTGTGGAGGCTGATTTAACATGTAGTGGTAAGGTGTTCCACTGCTTAGGGGGACTACTGCAAAAGCCCAATCACCTCTCTGTTTTAAGCGAGATCGTGGAACAGCCAAAAGATGATGATCCCTTGATCTGAGTGATCTTGATGGATTATGAATGCTAATTAAGTCGGAAAGGTATTTAGGGGTCTGGTTGTTAAGAGATTTGTAGACTTTTTAAAAATCAATTCTGTATTGGACTGGTTACCAATGCAGAGAATGTAGAATTGGGGTGATGGGATCTCATTTTTGTCTGCCAGTGAGCAGACGGGCAGCCGCGTTTTGGACCATCTGAAGACGAGAGATGGAAGTGAGAGGTAACCCAACATATAGTGAGTTGCAATAGTCAAGTCATGTTAAAATAAAAGTGTGAATAATTGTTTCAAAGCTATTCCTGTTTAAAAAAGGCTTGACTTTGGCTAACTGTCGTAAATTATAAGTGTCTGTCAAAAAGCTCATTTGGACCAAATTGGAGTGGGTTTTATCGTCATTAAGAAGCAGGAAGTTGTTTGTGAGCCATAGCTTGAGTTCGTGAAGACATATAGGTATGTAGAGTTGGGTATCATCGCATAACAATAGTACGACACACCAAATGTACTCATAATAGATCCCAAAGGAAGCATGTACAGTGAAAATAATAGGGGTGCCAGAATCTATCCCTGGGGTACCCCACAATTGAGGTGAGTCGCAGAAGATAGTTTAGTACCTATTCTAACAGAAAAACTTCTGTTAGATAGGTAAGTCTGGAACAATTTGTGTACCATACCTGATATACCGATCGAATGTTCTAGCCGAGATGAGAGAATCTTATGATCTACAAAATCAAAAGCTGAACTCAAGTCAAGTAGCACTAAAGCCATTGTATCGCCAACAACTGTCGTTGTTAAAATGTCATTAAAAACTTTTAAAAGAGCGGACTTAGTGCTGTGAAGGGGTTTAAAACCAGATTGAAAAATATCCAAAATAGAGTTAAGGTGCAGAAAGTAGGATCAGGTTCATGCTCTCTTGAGGTAAAAACTTGTGCTCGAGTAGTGTTAATTTTATCAGAGAAGACATTAAGGAAGTTTTCGCACTCAGTGGGTGAGAACATAGGAAAACACTTAACAGAAGGGTTTAAAACAGAGTCAATAGTAGAAAAGAGCGTTTTGGGACAATGCAATTTATTTTATTTTTTTCACTGAACAATGTTTAAAGAAGATAATAGGTTTAAAAAGTCCTTGGCTAAAGCATTAGCAGAAAAAACATACATGCATGTTAAAGTCACCAATTATTAAAATATGGTCATATGTAGCCCTCTGGGGTTCTTCGGTCATTTTTGACCCGAAATATTTTTTATATGTAGCTTCATCGGAATGGTCCGAAACTTGGTGACTTTATTGGTACTTGGTATATGAACACCCCAAAAAATTGGGGACAGGATTTGAAAAGTCTAAGTTGTCGTAAAAAAAATAGTCACACTCAGGGTCTTCGGGTCAAAAATGACCCGCCATAGGAAATGAATGGGAAATTTGCAAAAATATGAAAAGGCTTTATTAGATAAATTTGTTTGTGTGTACAATCTACAAATCAGCCACGATGCAGGAAAAAAAGCACACAACAGTGAAGGGGTGAATCTCTAAAACATCAAGAGTGTAAAACAGACAAAAAAATTCACACACACACACACTTATACACACAAAAACACACACACACACACAAATGAAAGTGTATCAGTGCCAAAGCTAAGTTTGGGAAATGTGTGAAATTAAAAGAAATTATTCATCAATGTAAGAAATAAAGTGCACAGCAATGAAAGCATGAGGCTGTAAGCCATCAAGGTTGCAAAATAGACACACTCACTCACATACACACACACACACACACATAGGGAAATATGAGACTGGTGAAACTGTAACAGAGAAATGTGAGAATATGTGAAATAAAATCAATGAATCAAATAAAGGGGAGACATTGGATCCAAAATGCAAAAGTCACACACCATGTCTCTCTCTTGAACACACACAAACACACACACACAAGCACGCGCGCATGCACGCACACACACGCGCACAAACAGAGTAAGGTCAAAGGATGGAATTCTTCCTTAGTAACCTCCAGGCCTATTCGAGCGACCCAGGCCCAGCATGACACTTTTTTATTTTTCTATTTTCCATTTACATGTACTGTTTGAAAATTATTAAACGTTTGCTGTTATTTTTGTTTTTTTGTTCATAATTGCTGTTGGCAATTTTGAAGAGTTACTGTTCATTGAATTGCAAAAAATAATTTTAATGGAAATGTTTATAATAAAAGGTTAATAAAAATATGTTATGATTGAAATAATGTAATTTGTTTAATTAAGTTAGAATTAAAACAATGGGTAACAAAATGCTTTCAAAAAATGTGTTCTCTTTCTAGTGCAATGTTCAGGTTTGACTGTATTATAAAGTAAAACTGGCACTTAAAATTACCATTTAAACCAACCAAAAAAAAAAAAAAAAAAAAAAAAAAAAACTTGACAAAAATAGTCTTTGAGAATCTGTGATTATATATTAAAATCCACAACCTGAAATAAATTGGCAAATATGTGCAAAAATCACTAGAATTCACAAGCCTTTCTACAGAGAGCTGTACATTCTCTATAGTGGTAATAATGTGCTATTGCATGATAAAAATGCTTAATTTGTCCACCAGATGGCACCAATCTAATTTCAAAAATTGTTTTCTATAAGCCTTGGCTGTACTTTAAAATAAAATACAGCATTGATAATTTTTTTTAAAAAATTACATATATATATAAATTTTCTATTATATTCAATGGGAAAAAATTGATCATAATTATTGCATAAAAATTCATTATTATCATAAAATTCTCTCAAAACACCAAAAAAAAAAGAAAGAAAAAATATTATTGAACAAAAATACATTTGATTGATCTTACTGAAAAAAAGTATACCTGAATCCCGCCCTCCGGGTCAATTTTGACCCGAAGGTCCTGAGTGTGACTCCTAAACGAAGAACCCCAGAGGGTTAATCAAGACGCTACCCAGGAAATCTGCAAACTCATTTATGAAATTAATGGATGAAGGTGGACAATAAAGTATAAGTACAACTGGATAGGGAGAATTTAGGTTAATTTCCTGGAGTTTAAAGCTGGTAAAAGTGGTAGTTGACAGTTAGCAACACTGTACTCTGTTTTTAAAAATAGTCACAAGTCCACCTCCCCTGTCGGTTAACCGGGGAGTGTTGAAAAAATCATACTTCGAGGGAACCAATTCAGAAAATATGTTTTTATCCATGATTCAGTCACGTAAAAATACTCCAAATTGTTTGAAGAGATGAAGTCATCGCAGATAAAAGTTTTGTTAAGTAAGGATCGAATATTGGCAAGCGCCATCCTAAGCTGCGGGGGATCCTGTGGGAAGTATAGAGCACTACAGAGTGATCGCAGGTTATGATGATTAACAGACCTGCGTCATAACTGTGGAGAGGTCTGTTGAGTGAGCCCAGGGGCCCGTTTCACAAAGGAGGTTAAGTGAAAACTCTGAGTATGTTAACCCTGAAATGAGGGAAACTCTAGGTTTTCTGTTTCAGAATGGGAGGTTTGTCAAACCCGAGAAAGCAGGGTAAATCAAGCCCGTTTCTGAAAGAGAGCTAACTTATACTCAGAGTCAAATAATCTTAATGCATATGAAAAACAAGATTATTCTGAGTGTCCATTACTAAGTGCAAATCTACTGTAGCTCTGCCCTCCCTCGACACATAAGGTTAAATACGACACATTTGAATAACGGCTTCAATGGTGTAGGCAGTAATGTTTTGGGCATGGAAAACGAATATCTCAGGAAGTCATAAATCAGTTCTAGTGCCACAAGAACCAAGCGAGATGACCAACTAACTTTTCACAAAACAGCTTTCAACATTAACCTTTGGATAAAAGCGTCTGCTAAATGAATAAATGTAAATGTAAATGTAAATATAGTATCTACGTAATTGAATTTGCTTGCTTGAATTAGTCCAGACAATAATTTATTCGTCACATGTATCATATTCCGGTTATAGGAATCATGTCCAAAATTAGACCCTGCAAGAGTGGGAAAATTTATGATACCCCCGAGCCAAGACAATATCTGATTGGTCAAGACAACATTTGAGGTGCGGCCAACAGGCCAGTTTAAATACTTAGGACACCATAGAAATATTTGCTTTTAGTGTGAAAAAAAAAAAAAAGTGAAGTGAAGTGACGTGACATTCAGCCAAGTATGGTGACCCATACTCAGAATTTGTGCTCTGCATTTAACCCATCCGAAATGCACACACACAGAGCAGTGAACACACACACACACACACACTGTGAGCACACACCCGGAGCAGTGGGCAGCCATTTATGCTGCGGCGCCCGGGGAGCAGTTGGGGGTTCGATGCCTTGCTCAAGGGCACCTAAGTCATGGTATTGAAGGTGGAGAGAGAGCTGTACATGCACTACCCCCACCCACAATTCCGTCCGGCCCGAGACTAGAACTCACAACCTTTCGATTGGGAGTCCAACCCTCTAACCATTAGGCCACAACTTCCCCCTTTAGTTGTTAGCTTTGCTTCTGCTACTAGTCATGCCTGCTTTTTAGTCTCTAGCTATGCTTCTGCTATCAGTCATGCCTGCTTTTAGCTTTTAGCTTGTAGCTTTGCTACCTAGCTTTAGCTTTTAGCCATGCTCTTAGTCATCAATGTTAGCTGTTCTTTGAGCGCGGTTCCAGCTTGCCTGCCTGCTGCTACTTAGCCACGATGAGAAGAATCACCACCTTAGTCTCGTCAAACTTTATTTATTTTCTTTTCCGTTTGAGAGTTTCGTGTTCTGAGTAAAGTTTTGTAATCGAGTTCAACTTAAACCAGCCCACACAACTCTGCGTCTTCAGCCAACGCCCAACCATGGACTTCCCAGGACGTCATTTCAACGACTACTGAACTTCCAGCCAACCAGCGACATCGGAAACCAAGGCAATGTACCCTCAGACATTTGTGCTCTTGTATCTAATATAATTTTAACCCCATTGAGGAACTCAATGCAAGCGTTAATTAAGTGATTGATGGTTATTCAAGTCTATGCAATTTCACGTATTGCTGTAAACTTGGGATTCCATATTTCCATTCTCTTAAACTCATCTTTCCCTAACTTTCGATCTTCCTGCAACTTGTGTGAATGTGTGAGTACGTGCGTTCATGTGTTAGATTAGTTTATATGTCTTAGATTTATCTAATAAAGCCTTATTCATATTTAAAAGAGAACCATCTTGTGTTTTGTGCTTACAAGTTAATTTCTTAAACTGCTGATCTTGTTACTGTGCTAATTGATAGTGTTTTCACTATAGTTTGGATATTAATATCCAGCGCAGATTTGATGTTAAACGGCTCATTCAGTGAATCGCTGAGCGTCTCAGTAATCAGCCGTGAAACAGTGATTCTGTTCAAATTCACCTTTAAAATCTTAAATGATTCCCTTTGAGCTAAATTGACCTGTTTCCCTTACATCGTTCTTCTCACTTTTCCCGTCACATTAGAATTTATTTTCAATAAAAATGAACATAATGTTCTAAAAATGGAATTAAAGTGCCTAACGAGTTTTTAATAATGATACAACTATTTATAATTGTAATAAATACAATAATTTACAAATCTGTTATTATTGCATCCTGTTAATGTATAACAAAACTGAGGTGCAAATGTATCTGCCAGTATAAAGTATAACTAGCATCTAATTATTATTTACACTTAGCCTGTTGCAAAGAACTGCTACTTGTACACGGTAAATAGAATATATCACAATTTTCACTGTAATTGTTTTCTGTAAATAGCATCTACAGTAGAGCTACTTGCACTAAGCCTACTGTAAACAGGATCTATCGCTAAGAAAGTATGTTAATTTCACTGTTCCAGTGTAAATAGCCACTGCCGTATTTTTCTTCTTTGCAGATAATTTGTAAAATAAGAAAAATGCACTTAAAATATTATTATTAATATTCTTATTTTATATGTATATATATATTTTTTGCCCATGATATACCATAAAATGATTAGCTATTAGTTAATTAATCTAACGTTCTGCCAGTTTTCACCTGTGATATTATAACACTGAGAAGAATTACATTTGTATTGAGTCTGAAGTATGCAGACAGCTTTTTGGCGGGAGCTTTTGCCATGGTGAATCGTAATATTGGCGCTCAATTGATAATGGCTTTTTATTGTTTTGTACGCGCTTAACTCAGAGTCAGTGAATTTAACTCATTTCAGCTGTTCTGTAACCGAAAACTCAGAGTTTCCCATCTCAGGGTAAGTCAACTCAGAGTTCAAGTTTAAACTCAGAGTTGGTTGAACCTCCTTAGTGAAACTGGCCAAAGGTGCTGTAATGAAAGCACAGATCCTTCCTTTAAAAAAAAAAAAAATGTTTTATTAATTAATTAATTGGTTAAAATTAGTTACTGTGGTTCAACAAATTAATTGGTTAAAATTTGTTACTGTGGGTTAACATAGGCTATGTTGTTAACTATTTACAAGCATTGTTTTTGTGTTTATTACATCTTATTTCTTTCTTTTTTTTTTTTGCATCTGTAAACAAAAAAGCCTTATCCTCCTTAAAAAAATTGTGCATGCCTTCACTTTGTGTGCTGTGGCGCAGAACTTACATGTACTGTACGTACATCCAACATTGCTCATCTGTGGACAATTTAAAGTTTTTTGATATAAAGGTTGCTGTCCCATTTAATACAGGAATTGTTCATTTTAAAAACAATCAAATTATATTGTTAGATGCATGGTAACATGCAATCAAGGTCTTTGGTTACTTTACAAGATAAAAGTTCATTTTGGCTATTTAACATGCACTGTGACACTTTCACACATTTCAACTTATAAACTCAATGAGATTTTAAAGTCAGTTTAATAGTATTGAGATTCAAGTTTAGTCTAGTAAAAAAAAAAGAAAAAAAAAGAGAAAAAAAAATCAAGTTTAAAGTGAATGTACGTTCAATGATGCACTGGAATAAATGTTAAAATACACGTTGAAATTCACTATGCATGAATTGCTTCTGCAGATATAGCACGATTTATTTTAATGGAATAGTTGAATCAGTCAGGTAACAGTGAAAACACGTTCAGCAATTATGCAATTGACGCATTTCTAGGGAATTTACAATAGCCCATTTTCACACAACAAGCCCAGGAACATGTTTTAAGACCATAAAGTTTTTCATTATTAATATCATTCTGACTTTTAAAGTATATTTGTTGTTTTTGTCGTGTCTGCCAGAGACCTGCAAGGATGATGACTGAATTATCATAAGGTACATACTACTTTGCAACTGTATCTGTATTTAGTTCAGTTAAATGCTATTTATTTCAGCAACTTGTTCAGTCATCTGAAGATATAAATCAGATTTACTGCCCTTTGTGAGACACACACATTCATTTACAATTGCCTGTGTTCATATGGGAGTGGTGGTAAGTTTAAAGAAGATAAATCCCGCCTCTTTAGAAGATTAGCCTTATCTGAAATGAGCATAAATAATAATTAGAGTAGTAAGATATATAGAAAATTAAAACTGCCATATGCTGAAATATAGCAACATAATGAAAGAGTTTTGTGCAGGCCGACAGTGCTTTAATTATCTTCATTTACTGGAAAGTTAGCTACTGCTCATTTGTGAGAAACGTTCAATATGCTTTTACTTAGACACTGTGTGGGCTAAATTTAGAACAATAAGTTTCATGCTGGGTTCCTTAATCATAAACTCTAGAGTGATTAACACAGAGCACGAAATAGATAAAAGATATATATAAAAAAAAATATATATATATAGTGGTGGGCATAGATTAATTTTTTTAATCTAGATTAATCTCACTGTGATCTTGAAATTAAAATTAAAATGGCTCATTCGAATTCTGCCGACGGCTTTCAGAATATGTGTGTTACCCAAATGAAATTGACAAACAGTAAGTCTTTGAGAAGGGGTTTATCAAGCTAGGTGGTGCATTAGAAAAGGGGCTCATCTCCTGTTTCCAAAATGGATCACAAAGTGCTTGAAAAAGCTGTAAACTAATTCCACATTGCACAAGGTGCAAACAACATTACGCCTGTTTCACACCAGTGTTTAAGTTTTTTCAAGTTTGTAGGTGTCAAGGTACAGAAACCAAATAATTAAATGTAAAATAGCACTGGATAGTCTTCAATGTAAAAAAGAAATATGCAATCAAACCTACATTTATTCAGACACCTTCAACATTTCTCACATTATTTCCTATATAGCCTATCAAAAATTATATTTGGTGTCTGAATAATTTTTGGTTTGACTGTTAAAACTACAAAGTAATTCAGTCAAGTGCAGTGAGTGATTTTTATTTTCATTGTCTTGGATTAACATTACAGCAGCCAGCCGCTAAATTAGGCGCGGTCACTTTAAGAGACGATGAATGCATCCAATATAATACACATCCCATTTTTTCCTCAACTGTTTACTTTCACTTAAGAAATAACTGACAGTTTTTTCTAGCGTAATTTCCAAGGTGGATATTTTGACATATTTTGTATGTATTTGTCGGCACAAGAGCAAAAATAAGCAAACTTGATGTTCAAGTGTTTTGAGACGCCTTTCTCTGCATTAGCCCTGAACACCAGAACACCGCGAGTACTGAATTGGGCTCTTCCACATCTTTTTGTTTGTTCAAACTGCGATTTGTATTTTTTCGTTCAGGTGCAGGAGGGACATCGAGGAGAACTTCGTAGAAGAGAGCTTGGTTCAATGTCGCTGTCCGTGATACGCGGCTCTCTCTCTCTCCACACCGCACCAAACACAGCACGCGAGCCGAGTAACCAGCTAACGTTACTGTATTCAGCTTTTCTGCGTCTTGTGTTTGGATGCTTTAATGTTTAAATCGAAAAGCGGTAAGGTGTAAAAACATGTGAAAAAGATAAGCTTTCATGACGATGCGCAGCAGTGGCCCGTCAGCTGTCCTGAGCATCTATTTAGGCTGGCTTCAGCCAGTCGGTTATATAAAATATCAAGGTGAAAGTCATCATAGCTTGCTTATAGACCCAGCTCCCAACCCAACTTTGAGAATAGGTTAACGGTGATATTTTTTTTATCGCGCGATAAGAGTCTCGCGTTAACACAGCACGTTAACGCCGATAACGGCCCACCACTAATATATATATATTTAAAAAAAAAAAATATATATATATATATATATATATATATATATATATATATATATATATATATATATATATATATATATATATAATCCATTAAAGATCCCTATTAAAAATTTTGTCTCTGTTACATGATCGTCTGCACAAATGAAGATCACCAAAGACAACAAATGTAAAACCGCATGAAATCAGCACTTATCCCTTAATTTCTCAACACATGTTTATCCTCAGAAGACACAATTCTAATCAGTACTACTTTTGTGCAAACATATCTCATTAACAATTTTAATACATACATATACAATAGAAAATACATATGTGGAATAGTATGCAGGATTATATATTTATTTTGTCCAAAACAATGTAAAGTAAGCTGAATTAGTGCAGCTAGTGTCTTCACAGGTTGCTTCACAGCAAAAGCTCAGTGCTTTTCAATATTTTAGAGGTGAGTCATTCAATTTAATTTCAGTCTGAGCTGCATAAGCAATCACCCTTCAAAAGAGTCATAGCCATGATCTCTGGTCTCATCCCGTTCCTAAACTGGCTTTAGTAAAAGTTAACATAAAGGATGGAATCCTATCTAAGGGTCTGAACAAAACGCACTGTAACATTCATTGTTCAAAAGCGCAACCTTTCCTTTTTAACTCTGTCAGTGATGTTTTGCTTCTCTTTTATTCTTTTATAGTCCTGCATCCAGAGGAAAGGAACATACATCTTTAAACATGGTTAAAATTTTCTGTATCTGCTCCTATTCAACAATATTATCCATCAAACTGACATCTTAACAACCATATGAGGAGGCTTATTTTAAACTTGATCAGCTATTTGTTGGCATGTGTAATGAATTAAAACTAACAAACCATCATAGGTTCACATCCTTTGTGATGCTAACTCCATCTGAATCCACATTTGTGGATCCACACATGCGCAGGCACCTAATAGATGTTAAACATTCTGGATATAAGTTCCCAATGGAGTTTACATAATTCAAAGCCTCTGTCAAATCCTGAATTTCATAAAAAGAAGAAGAAAAAAATCTCTCTGGGATTGGTAATATTAATTATCTACCATTGCTATGTGTCCTAGTTGTATAATTACTGGTCCATTCAAGTGCATTACATGAGCAGGGCCTCCCCGTGGACAATGTCGAAGGAAGATGGGTTTGATTTATTCCTTTCCCAAACACCTGGATTTAAACATACAAGTACTGACCCAAGGATTTTTTTTTTTTTTTTTTTTTTTAACAAAGGTATATAATAATCTTTGAAAATAATTTTATATTATTAATTTACAAGTTCACAAAAATTGTTGCAAAAATAAAGTTTTTTAATCAGCTTTCAGAAACCATCAGTAGAAGCTACATCCGTATTAGCTCTAGCCCAAAAAGAATATTTGTTTACTGAGAAAACACACTCCTGTCGATCCTCTCCACCTGTGAGCACAGTCAGGCCGTGATATCATGGAAACTGCATTTGCCTCATCACATATTATGGTAAGCCAATTTACACACATTGCAAACCGTTACACAACAAGATGCTGATATAATTAGTGTTATGGATGCATCTCATATATCTCACCAAGGAAGCTGTTGCTGGGTTGAACTCCATTTACCTTTTAATTCAACCAAAAAGCAAAGACAAATTTGCCAGTTAGTTTCACTCACTTTGCTTCATGTACACTGGAACTCAGTCAGGAACCCCTGCTGGTTTTTTCATCATAATATCAAAAATACTTTTTTTTTTTTTTTTTTTTTTTTTACATGAAAATGAAAACTGGGGTGTTTTCTGATCAAATGTCATGTTAAACAGCCTGCAAGTTGTTGAGGCGTCAGCAAATACATAAGCTCTTTTATCTAATTACTTTTTTCAACACTCCTCCAAAATTAAAAAAAACATTACTTTATCTGCTTTTATCATGCATCACCAAATGTCACTCAGTTGACATATTTTACTCATATCTGTGTATTGTATTAGTTGATTCCTACCCCTGGCTCCACTTTTACTGCACAGATCAGAGGTCAAGTATGAATTATTTATTTATGAACTATTTATGTTATGATAAAGCAAATTATGAAACCTTTAATGCTTCTGTGTGAACCAGTGATTGAATCAAATTAGCAAGTTTCGTTGCATACATTTACCAGTGTTGTGGATGATGGATTGAATTTAACAGGGAAGTTGTGGTCTAATGTTAGAGAGTCAGACATGTAACCCATAGGTTGCTGGTTTGAGTCTTGTACCTGCAGGGATTGTCGGTGGGGGGAATGTACAGTGTTTTCTCCCACCTTCAATACCACGACTTATGTGCCCTTGAGCTAGGGCACTGCTCCCCGGGGGCCGCAGCAAAAAAGGCTGCCACACGTGGTGTGTGTGTGTGTGTGTGTTCACTGCTGTGTGTGTGCACTTTAGATGGGATAAATGCAGAGCACTTATTCCGTATATGGATGACCATACTTGGCCACATGTCATGTCACTTTCACTTATCTATGGAAGTTGTGAACTGTGGTTATCTGAATACCTCTGAAGTTTTATTGACGCTTCCCACTTAATTGTCTTATCGGTATAATGACATAAGGGGACATAAGTAAACTGTTGGACAGCTTCCCAGAGCTTTTTAGTGACGTGACATCAATGTCAGCAGTACATTACCAATAAAACAACATGCATATTGCTACCCAATGAGTAAGAGAGAAAAAAATAAATGTGAAGTGAAGTATCTACTGCAGAAAGGTACTGCTGTTCAGAGTAGTAGCCTTTGGAGGTCTCCATGTGTCTTAGTGCAAAAACCTGATGGGTCTCTTCATTTTTAAACTGACTTTAAGAACGTTATTTCTATCACTGTACCTGACGCTTTTCCGCTAACGCACATTGATGACTGAATAGGTAGCCTTGGTGCTGTGAAATACATTACAAAGATAGATCTGTTGAAAGATTAATGGCAGTTGCCTCTAACCAAGTGTTTCCAACATTTCTGCCTTCTTAACCCTCAGTATTTTCCAACAGTATAAGTGGATGGTGTTTGGCCTTTTAAGTGGAGCAGTGACTTTTCAGTGGTTGATGTCCATGGTTTTTGGCGAAGCTCCTAACTACAATGAATATCTTGATGACATAGTCATTTATTCCTCCACATGGGCTGAACATTTGTCAACGTTTTGGATCACATCATGCTTCCTTTTGTTGACCAGCTTTTTGAAGATGCTGATTTCATTTTCCAGTAGGTTTTGGCACCTGCCCACACCGCAAAAGTTGGTTAAATGACCATGGTCTTGGTGTGCTTGACTGGCCAGCAAACTCACCAGACATGAACCCCATGGAGATTTATTGTCAAGAGGAAAATGAGAAACGAGAGACCAAAAAAATGCAGATGAGCTGAAGGCCACTGTCAAAGAAACCTGGGCTTCCATACCACCTCAGCAGTGCCACAAATGTATCACTTCCATGCCACGCCGAAATGAGGCAGTAATTAAAGTAAGAGAAGCCCCTACCAAGTACTGAGTACATGTACAGTAAATGAACATACTTTCCGGCCAACAATTCAATATATATATATATATTTTTTAATTGGTCTTATGAAGTATTCTAATTTGTTGAGATGGTGCATTTTTGTTAAATACATTTAGACTTTTTTCTAATTATAAGTCAGGTATACTTAAATGGTATTTTATGTATATTTCTGATAAGTACAAAAAGCCAATTTCTGAGAAGTACATAAAGGATAGACTGAAAATATACTTTCTTATTTTTAGTTTAAAATAAGTATATTCCCTTCAGGGATAGAGGGTTACATACGTAACTGAGATGTTCCAGTTCAGTCGGACACTCTTGACATCACGTCAGATGACCGATGAAAAGGGATCCCTATATATATAATATAGGGCCTCAGATACTTCCCCTTCCAGTGTCCTGTGGAAGTCTCTTGCACCCCTTCTTTTTAGCGTAGTCCAGGGCTTACTACAGGAAGACCAGCTACAGCTGTTACCCACTCAGTAAGACTGGATAACACTGGGAAAAGGTAACCATACCACTTGGGACTGGAATGTTGCGGGAAGCCATCGCAATTTGTCGGTAATCGGACAAGACATCCCTGTTCCCTCCTTCAGGGAGCGAGGGTTACATACGTAACTGAAAGTTTAACTAAATTTAAACACTTCAATCTATTCAGTCTTGTGCCTTACACTGTCAGTGGTAACTGGATTGTAATTGTAAGCTTTGCTAATTGTGCTTAATTGTGTGTAGAGGCTTTCTTGATGTAAGACTGGAACATTTATACTCGAAAGCAAAATTATTTAGTCCATTTTTTTGTGTAGCGTATCAGACCCGAAACTAAATCCTCAGAAAGGCAACAGGATGTTGTAAATCACTTCCTAGTGCCACAAGTCAGAAGCAAGTCCACTAACCAACCAACTCTTTCACAGAACAGATTTCAACATTAACACCATTAAAACAATTATTGACAATTTCAATTCGGAAAATAGATTGTCAAATTTGGGTCAAGTAATCAAGATCGATGCTCAAAAGAGATGCACAGCTTGACCATCACATGTAAACCCATGAGAGTAAACAAGTTGGACTGACTTCCCCACACCTAGCAGAACCAGACTGAAATTCCTAACGGGACCTTTTAACCTCTGGTCTCCACAGAGGTTCATCTTTTATAAATGTAGATGTACCAAATGAACTCAAAAAGACTTTTAAATGAATATCAGTCCATCGCTTAACTCCATATTCATTAATGTGTAACACACACATTTGACCATCGTGTTTCTAATCACTTATTGTGTATGTCTTTTTAATAACTATTGAATAGTTGAAGGATTTATATTCACGTTTAGTATGTATGTGTTGCAATCTGGTTGCTTGAGACATTTCTGACAATTAATTATTGGTCAAATGTATCATATTCTTATTATAGGAATCATATTCAAAATTATACCCTGCCAGAGTGGGAATATTCGGACTGCATGGTTGATAAAATAACATATAATCCATATATAACATATACCCCGAAAAAAGACAATATCTAATTGGTCAAGACAACATTTGAGGTGTGGCCAAAAGGCCAGTTTTAAGTTCCAGTTTCAGGACACCATCAAATTTATCTTTTAGCGTTTGCTTCTTAACTTCTTGCTATTAGTCATGCCTACTTTTAGCTTTTAGCTTTTGCTTTTGCTTTTCAGCTTTGCTTTTAGTCATGCTTTAGTCATCACTTTTAGTGTTCTTTGAGCACGGTTCCAGCGTGCTTCGGCCTGTACGCCTGCTGCTACTTAGCCACGATGAGAAGAAACAACACCTAGTCTCGTCAATCTTTACTTCTGTTCTTTTAATTTAGTTTCTTTTCTTTTCCATTTGAGAATTTGTGTTCTGAGTTAAGTTTTGTAACGGCGTGTCTCTGAGTCTGACCTCGAGTGCCTGTTCAACTCCAACCAGCCCACAACTCTGCATCATCAGCCAACGCCCAACCATGGGCTTCTCAAGACGTCACATCAGCGACTACTGAACTTCCAGCCAATTAGCAACCTCGGGAAACCGCCTTTCAATGACAACAAAGGGAACCCCCTTTAAACAGACAACTCAAGTACCTCCAGACTCTGATCTGTACTGGTGTATCTAATATAATTTTAACCTCATTGAGGAACTCAGGGCAAGGTTTAATTAAGTGACTGATGGTTGTTCATGTCTATGCAATTTAACGTATTGCTGTAAACTTGGGATTTCACATTTTCATTCTCTTAAACTCATTGTTTCATAACTTTCTATCTTCCTGCACCTTGTGTGAATGTGTGAGTGCATGTGCTGATGTGTTAGATTAGTTTTGTATGTCTTAGATTTATCTAATAAAGCCTTATTCATATTGAAAAGAGAAGTATCTTGAGTTTTGTGCTTACAAGTTAATGTCTTAAACTGCCGATCTTGTTACTGTTCTAATTAATAGTCTTTTCACTATAATATGGATATTAATATCCATTGCAGATATGATGTTATACGGCTCATTCAATGAATCGCTGGACTTTGAGTGATCAGCCCTGAAACAGTGATTCTGTTCAAATTCCCTTTTAAACCTTAAATGATTCCCTTTGAGCTAACTTGACCTGTTTCCCTTACATTTGAGTGTTGCCACATACAAAGCAAATCTGATGTAGTTTGAGGAATTCCTTTGAGTAGAAAAGAGTCATTTTTGGCCTACAAATGTAGTTTACATGCATTTCAAGTTACACAAGTGTAATTAATGTTAGCCTACTTTCCTTCACACAATAGAAAAGAAAAGGCGTCCTATATACCTTCTTACCCTCAAAATTAAAACACCTAATACCCCTGAGAATGTCTTATGAACAATCTTTGTTTAAAAAAAAAGAAAGAAAAGAAAGTAATTTCCCCCCTTTGTTTAAAAATCTAATTTCAATTGAGTTTCCATCAGTGTTTCCTCAACGGGGTGTTTATAACCAGCTGAAATTCCCTGTTGTACAGAGCTATTAAAATACAGTCAAGAGTTTGCTATTTATTATATTATAATTTCTGGCAGGTTTTCACAGCACTTAATCTAACTTCAGAGGAAGAAAATGGAGTAAGTACCTCTGACATATATAGCAATTGTAAGTCGCTTTGGATAAAAGCATCAGCTAAATGAATAAATGTAATGTAAATGTAATGCCAGTAGGGGGGTTACTCTATTTTTTCTTTAGCTATATGTATGCTAGACATAATGTTGTCTTTTGTAACAAAGGATCAGTTGTCTTTAAAGAACAGTGATGGTTGCTGGATGCTGCCAAAGGCTTTGGAGCGTTTCATCTACACTTGTTAATAAGGAATATTAGACATGAGAATTGCTGATTTATCACAAAAAGGGGGTGAGAGAAATAAGAGCAGATTATTATGGCATTTGAAAAGAATAATGAATTGGAAATGAGGTGATAAAGGCGTAATGATTTACAATTTATAAAAGCTGGCCCTGATAAGTGGTTCAGCAAATCATTGGATGGTCTTTGAGAGGGAATTAGAACAGTTAGAAAGTCCCTCTGTTTATTTTGGTTTAGAGTAAAAACTGTACATATGTATGTGATGTTTGTTTGTCCATGCTTTACCTGTTAGCAAATAATAATTAAATTGCATACAGTTTATGTGAATACATTTGTGTTCCATTCCTTAGCCGTGCATAAAACCTGTGTGTGAACATTTTAATTTATTTACAACATTTAGAATATAATTAGGATCTACTAAACAAAATCACTATCCTGGTGGCTGTAGAAACATGGGATGCTGTTCCTGCTTACAAACTGCGAAAATAAAATTATGGCATGATGTGTGCTGTGTGAGTAGCGGCACATTTTCATATTTCTCCCTTATGTCGTGGGAAAGAGAGGAAATGGTAAACAAATTAATAAATGGTTGTTTAGCTGATGATTTTTTTCAGTGTATTTTATCATTCTTGTTGTTATTCATTTATGTTAATGAATAAAAATTGAACACACAAAAATAGAAAAAAAAAAAAAAAAACATTAGGAGAAATAAAGAAAATAATTATGCACAACAAAGTTATATAAATTTGACATTATTACTGTCATAGTCACTAAAATTGTGTACTGTAGCTTAACCTGGATTTTCCATGTAGTCAGTCACATAGTTTACTGTAGGTCTGTGAATGTGTTTGTGTTTCAGCTGGTTAATAAATAAATAGAATCACGCCGCAGCCTGAAGTTCTAAGTTCTCCCATATGAAGGTGCCAGGGGATTTTTATTTTTTTTTGTCTCAAAATCTACAAGAAGGTTTTTTTCTTTTTCTTTTTTTGGCACCAGTAAGATACTATTCATTCAGATTGAGGGATGCTTATAGCAAATGCCCTTTTATAGCTGAAGAATTTCCATGAGGAAGTGGACTAATAACCTGGTGTACGTGTGTGCAATACGTAATTTAACAACACGGTTTTCTTTCTGAACACTGGAGGAGCTGACCCATTTTTTTGGTATACTTTGTAAAATTAAGTGAAGATTGTCTGTCCTTATCGCTGTTCTTTTAACCAATGACAAGCTCGTTATGTATCATCCATGTT
Organism: Carassius auratus; assembly: GCF_003368295.1. NCBI lineage: Eukaryota > Metazoa > Chordata > Actinopteri > Cypriniformes > Cyprinidae > Carassius > Carassius auratus. Next base: position 21,373,472 of record NC_039243.1, on the reverse strand, counting down.
CATTAACATAAACGGTAACGAGATGTCAGTTCAGCTCAAACTAGACGATTTGTTCATTATCTGTGCCTGTCATATTAAAGTGCTTTATTACAGTGTATCACACTGTCTGGCTGGGTTTACAAGTGGCACGTGTAAATTAGAACTCTGCAAAGTGCTCCTCTACTTGTTTCCATTATGTTCAGGAGCTAGAATCTATGAAAAGCAGTTTAAAATTACAAATGGTGGGCTGATTGCTATGCATTTGTCTTCCAGGAAAGGTGATTTCCACTCTCTTTAGTTATTTTCTATTTTAAGGCCTCAATGTTAGGTATCATTTACCATGATATTGATGCTTGGGCTTTATGCTGAATTGATCTGTCCTAAAAAAAAAAAAAAAAAAAAAAAAAAAACAACAGATATAATTGCACACTGAAATGAGAATGTACTTTTATTTGTTTTCAATGTCTCTCACTTTGCTATACTGTGGAAGATTAAGCCTATAGAACATGTTTGCATTTACTTATACATCTCTTAATGCTTTAAGAGTTTCATATATGCCACCACTTTATTGACTATTCATTACCAGTGAGGCACAAAGCAAGGAGTGTGAATCAATTTCTTCTCAGAGTTACAGGTTGATGTGTTTTTAAATACACATTTGTTCCTCTGTGACAGGGAAAAGTAATTCTACACACTAAATCCCCCTATACTTCACACAATGTAATGAATGTAATGAAAATTAGCACCCTCTTATTACCTCTCTTTATGACAATATTTATTTAGTTATTTGAACCCCATGCAGTTCTTAAATGAAAAGGACAATTAAACAAATTATGTCTTCTTTTATCTGTCAAGAACTTGTCGATTTGATTCATGTGTTATGCTTGAAATGTTGTACTTTCAGGAAAGAAACACGGGATATCCTGAATAAACAGTTTACAGTTTACAAAATATATACATTTATACATGTCAATATGATATAAACTAAACCTGTTTTTTTTTTTTTTTTTTTTTTTTTTTTTTTTTGGGATGTAGCAGAGGTCCACTGACAATTGATTTCATTTCAGGTGACTTGGTATACTAACAATTCTTAGGTAAACGAATGTTTATATCGATGCTTTTTATTAATGTAATTATATATATATTATATGTTTGTTGATTGATTGATTGATTGATTGATTGACTGACTGATCAGTTGCACTTTATTTTGCAGTATGTGTACTTACATGTACTTATAGTGTAGTGTACTTACAGTGTATTTATCTGAGAAAGTGGGGTAGGGTTAGTACCAAGTTCGATCAATCAATCAACTTGTTATTCTAAAGAAACATAATTAAGTTTCCAACATTGCAACATCTTAAAAAAATAATAATATTAAAAAATAATAATAATAATAATAAAGCGTTTAGTCATTTTTTCCATCATTTCCATCATTTTATTTCTGCACATTCATCTGTAACTCACATCCAACCACTGTTTCTCACTTGCACCCAATAAGAAAAAGGAAATCTCAGGAAACTTCTTCATGGGGTTTGATAATATTTTGACAAAAAATTTGTGATATGATGGTCATGTACAGGGGAGGTCATGGTGTGCTGGAAAGACATCTATCTGGTTTGGGTGACTGAACTTTAGTTGACTCACTGTCACTTGGACGAAACACTTAGGCACTGAAGTTTTCCACCATTAACTCTGTGCTGAGACAGGTTGCTATGGAAACTGAGCTGACATAAACTGGTAAAAACACTGCAAAAGGGAAAGAGTGAGAGAGAAAGAGAAAGAGAAGTTATCACTTTTTACTCTGCTAGAGGTCAGCAGCCAATCAGATTTCCAGCAGATAATAATTGAGTTTATTGAGTGGCGCTGTATGACATATGCACAGGAAGGGAAGCCTTGAATGAGGTGAATATGGACTCGGCAAAGCAAAAGGTTGAGTCACTCGAATATACTCTTAACAGACCTGGAGATATGTCGCTCTGTTGGCTGACGTAAAATAATAAATGAATACAACAAATACAATATATGAATACAAAAAAGCATCTTCTTCATAAATAGGATAAAAAGGATAAAATCACATCTGGTCTCGATTTGCTTATATATATAAGACATTTTCATATGCTGGGACTCTGTGAGATAGGCAGAAGTATGTATGTGACAAAATATCTTATATGGTCTAAAACAAAATACACAGCAGATGAGAACAATACATATTTTGGAAATAAATATGTATGTATAGATCTTATGCACACCTGGTCCATTGGAAAATACTTGACAGTGGGAATGTAAAACATTATGATATAAGGATACCAAGGGAATGAAACCTAGAACTGATGACGTTCTTAATACATAATGAATATATTGTGGCACTCAATCAGAGAGGTAGATTTCCTTCTGTGCAAACAATTCCTAATTGCTGCCCAATTATTAAACCAAGATTTCACAGATAAAGGTGATGCTAACTGTAAATCAAGTGCAAAATTTATGGCTGCCTCACTGTGCAAAGACTGAAGAGGAACAATTACTGCGATCCTGCACAATGTGTTTGCCTACCTACTCCAAATTTGCATAGAAACGGGTTTATGAATGTCAAAGCTAGCATGCCTTCAAAAAGTTAATAAAAGTTAAGTTTGAGGAAGAATATTCACATGTATTTCAAATATAAATCACAGAAGACTGTGATGATGGATGGGAAATTCATGGTGGGAGGAAAAAAGTGAAATAAAATTATTTCCACATACAAAGATATCGTATGGTTTCAAAGGCTAGGAATATAGTACACAAATCACATGTATTTGTTTTATGCTGCTTTTATGGTGCTTTTTGACATTTTAAAGCTTTATTAACTTTATATATATATATATATATATATATATATATATATATACACAATTCAGGATACTCTTCAAAAAAACATTTTACACAAAAGCAAAAAATAAATAAATAAAATAAAGCGCCGATGCGGTTATAAAAACTTCTGCCGTTACGTATACTATAAGTTTTTTACTTTCAGAAAAAAAAAAAAAATATTTGTGACTGTCATATTTGCATTACGTTTAATCTGTTTTATATATACCTTTGCTGTTCCGATGTACGTTAGCATAATTAGGCAAGATAGCAACATAAGACTATGGTGTCTTTAAACTGATGTTGCAATCTTTATATTACGTTTATGCTTTGTTGTTAATACTGATGATTTATTTAAGTTTTATTTATGATTCGGTTCACTTTAATTCTTAAAGCTTTATTTTTAAAGTATTCTTAAGTTGTAAATAACCCACATGTGCATGTGCGTGGGACAAGCCCAGACAAAGCACCACTGTTAAGCTATATTCTAGACAATGTGATAGCAAAGCCGTGTGCTGTTTAATCTATGGCAATGTATGATAACAAGCTTTGTTCCACCTAAATAATCCTTAAATAGCTGTATTTAATCCACTATTCAGCATATGTATATGTATCTGTTTTCTAACATTGTTTCTAAGGTTACTATCATGTATGCTTATACTTATGTGCATTTTCCGTTTTTTTTTTTTTTTTTTTTTTTGGTTAGCAATCATAATTAAAGGCGCTACCAACAGCCAATTCATACTTTCAATATATTTATTTCAAATATTGTTCACAAATCTGCCTAAATCTGTTTTAGTGAGCACTTCTCCTTTGCCGAGATAATCAATCCACCTCACAGGAGTGGCATATCAAGATACTGATTAGACAGCATGATTATTGCACAGGTGTGTCTTAGGCTGTCCACAATAAAAGGCCACTCTAAAACTAACTCTGTGAAGTTTTACTGTACTGGGGTGTTCGGGAGGGTACAAAAACCAGTCAGTATCTGGTGTGACCACCATTTGCCTCATGCAGTGCAACACATCTCCTTCGTATAGAGTTGATCAGGTTGTTGATTGTGGCCTGTGGAATACTGGTCCACTCCTCTTCAATGGTTGTGCAAAGTTGCTGGATATTGGCAGGAACTGGAAAACGCTGTCGTATCCGCTGATCCAGAGCATCCCAAACATGATCAATGGGTGACATGTTTGGTGAGTATGCTGGCCATGCAAGAACTGGGATGTTTTCAGCTTCCAGGAATTATGTACAGTTCCTTGCAACATGGTGCTGTGCATTATCATGCTGCAACATGAGGTGATGGTCGTGGATGAATGGCTCAACAATGGGCCTCAGGATCTCGTCACAGTATCTCTGTGCATTCAAAATGCCATCAATAAAATGCACCTATGTTTGCTGTCCATAACATACTCCCGCCCATAGCATAACCCCACCTCCACCATGGGCCACTTGATCCACAGCGTTGACATCAGCAAACTGCTCACCCAGACAATCTGCCATCTGCCCTGTACTGTGAAAACCAGGATTCATCCGTGAAGAGAACACCTCTCCAAAGTGCTAGACTCCATACAATGTGAGCATTCAGGTCAAGACCCTGATGAGGACGACGAGCATGCAGATGAGCTTCCCTGAGACTGAGCTTCCCTGAGAGTTTTAGCAGATATTATTTGGTTATGCAAACCGATTGTTGCAGCAGCTGTCTGGGTGGCTGGTCTCAGATGATCTTGGAAGTGAAGATGCTGGATGTGGATGTCATGGGCTGGTGTGGTGTGGCTCTCAGCTCAACAGCACGCTCCCTCAAAACTTGCAACATCTGTTACATTGTGCCGTGTGATAATTTTGAGTGGCCTTTTATTGTTATTATCCTAAGGCATAGCTGTGCAATAATCATGCTGTCTAATCGGCATCTTGATATGCCACACCTGTGAGGTGGATGAATTATGTTGTGCTCACTAACACAGATTTAGACAGATTTGTGAACAATATTTGAGAGAAATAGGCATTGTGTCCATAGAAAAGTCTTAGATCAGCTCATGAAAAAATGGGGTCAAAAACAAGAGTGTCGAGTTGTTCAATGTGTGTGAGTGTGTATATATATGTGTGTATGTGTGTATTTGCTACATTATGCCTCATTCTGACTTTTAACGTTTAAATGTTTTAATTAAGTTTTAATACATTATTTATTAATAAGCATGTGCTGAATTGTTACTCAAATATTGCTGCCATATGATATTAAATTATTTCCACATGTAAAGTACATTTATGACTTCAGAAGACTTAGAATAAATAATTTGGACTTCTTATATGCTTCTTTTATCATCCTCATTAATTTGTATTATACATCACAAAAGTATTCAGGATATTCTTCAAAAATGAACCTTTTGTGATTCATGGTAAAAAACAAACAAACAAACAAACAAAAAAATCTTCCTAACACAGGTACGCCTGACATGAATGTGAGAAATTAGTGGCAGCACTTGTGTCTGTGTGTTTGTTAACTATTATTTTAATATTCCTACATAAAACTTATTTTTCACAACAGGCAGCAACTTTTGTAGGTTTCATAATCTCGCTTCTAGCATATTCCTGAGATTCTAGCACTGCCCAAGGTAGCAGGTATCGCCACACATACGTGCCCTATATCAAGTGTTTTCCCAAGTTTTTTTAATAGCATCGGGGCATCGTTGGCCTCGGGATGACACAAACATTAATTGATCTTTCAGGGTTAGAACAGCATCAGTTATTAAACCGCAGTTTACAATTCCCACTTCATTACATTTTTAAACATATTCATTACATTCTAAAACATGTTACAGCATTTTAAGTATGTGTTTCTTCTGCTGCAACCTTGTCTTGGCCAGCACTGCACTCCATATCCTTTATACTGTATCACCAGACGAGTTGTTCTAACAATGAACTTGTCATTTGTAAATAATATTGAAAGCATTTATTTGAATCTCGCTCCTTGGAGCTTCGATGACCCATTTCTTGAATTCCCAGATGGTTTTAGTTGTCAGTCGCAGTCCATAAGGGATATTAAAGAGAAAATTAAATGTTCGCTGAGAACAATAACATTCCATCTCCATTTTGTTCTGCTCAAATTAAGGGAAATGTTTGCATGTGGTACTCTCCATATACTTAATTACTTAGCAGCAGAATTTGTTTATTAGATACCACATGAATGTCTTAAATCCAACTTTTTTATATTACCACACTGAGTAAAATTCATCCATTTACTTTTTATTTTTTTATACTGTGCGTTCACTCCCCCGGCGTCGAGAGCGTCAAAAATCACTCTTGCCGCTCTGCTCACGACGCTGCAGAAAGATTTGTGAGCGCTCTGTTCTGAATGTTTATCAGATGATTTATTACTGTTTCAAGTAAAATGATTTTGATGTCTCTCTGGACTGATTGATTGTAAAGTAAGTAGTATTGTTTTTTTTTTTTTTTTTTTTTTTTTTTTTTTTGGTATCATTTATCAACAAAGTTTAATGCTTGGGTTTGTGGTATACAACAAATTGATTCTCATCTCTGTAATTTGGCTCCTACCTAGAATATTTATTTTGATTTTTAGTAAAACGTGGATGGATGGATGGATATACATTATTTTCTTTTTCTTTTTTTGTCGTTGAAAAGACCTGTTATATTTTGTTGTGGAGAAATTCCAATTCAGGATTCACTGACTTTTCGAGAAGCTCTAGTCCAGGAGGAGGAAGTGTACTGCATGCCCAATCGTAAAACTTGTCAGTTGAATCAATTTCAATTACTGTTCACTAAATTAGCTCTCAGTTTCACACAGTCATATTTTAGCATTGAAGTAAAAAAAGTATCTGTACAATTTCAAAAATTTATCTTTGAAACATAGGGAAAACAACAAAATGACACTGAATTACAAATAAACACTTGAAGCTCTGTAAAATATTACACTACACATTCTCATCTGATTTACAAAGCAACACATTCTGAAATATAGCATATAGTTTTCAAACCAATAAATACAGAGATCAGTGAATGTCAGGAAGGACAAGTATCACTTAGGGTGATAAGGGTGTAATGGAGTAAGACATATTTTTTGTCAAAACATTATGTCAAATAAACATCTTTTTGATGAATCATGAAGTCTATCCTAAGAGGAACGGCGTATTTTCTTAGATGTCAAATTCTGTCTCACATTTCCAGGCAAATTTCTACAAATCTCTCCTTTCAATGTAGACAGGTATGGAACTGCAGGCTCACAAAAACCTTCTGAGCGATGAGTAATGCAGGACGAAACAATGAAGTATGTCACAGAGATGAATATATATATATATGGTCATTTTGCAACGAGCCTTCAGCGCGTACTGAGTGAGCGAGCGCATGACTGAGTAGCCTAACATAAACATATAAGTTGGTGTTTTTTTCTTCTTCGGGAGTGTCAGGGGCGTTGCCTGTTACGTCGTTTGGGTTATTGGGCTACCTTGTTGAACGCATATCATTTTATTTCTCTTGTTGGTGTTTTTTTCTTCTTTGGGAGTGTCAGGGGCGTTGCCTGTTACGTCGTTTGGGTTATTGGGCTACCTTGTTAAACGCATGTCATTATATTTCTCTTTTTTTTTTTTTATATAATTAATTAGTCCAACGAACCGTTCGGTATACATAATGCGTACCGCGTACTGAACCGAAAGCCTCCTACAGAATGGTTCAATACGAATACGCGTATCGTTACACCCCTAATATATATATATATATATATTGGGGTATAACGGTACGCAAAAATCAAGGTTCGGTACGTACCTCGGTTTTAAAGTCACGGTGCGGTTCATTTTCGGTACAGTAAGGGAAAGAAATGCAAACATTAAACTGCACGTTGTTTATTACTATAAACTTTTTTTTTTACAATTTGTTTACACTTTTTTAAATACTTTTTAATAAAATATATATAAAATAAAACAAGAATAAGAAAAAAAATACTGCTGCAAAGTTCTCCACTAAACGAAATACTCTCAGTCTCAAAACAATATCATATAATAAAATATAATTAAAAATATAAATAAATAAATAACTATGATTACAGTGCTGCATTACCAATCCCAGCTTGTATGCTTGCTCATATTTAAAAAATATATATCACTTTTCCAGCATTAACAGTTTCAGTTCCCTTTCAGTCGGTCACTCTCGACGCCACGTCGGATGACCGACGAATATGGGATATCGCTTCGATAGACCAATCTACTTCTAGTGTAAACTAAACGAGCCAATGCACATTGGCATGCAATTATTGCATCCAGCTGCCGCTGATCACTGCGTGAGTATAAGAGGGCAGCAGGTGCAATGCATACCAGCTTTTCGCTTCGGAGCCGAGCGTTAGTATCGCTCTGCTCAACTGTGTCTGCTGTGAACTACGAGTTCAGCACGCTCTCGGAAGCTTCGTGTGTTGGCGAGACGGCGCTTCAGCGGCGGTCGTTCCTGTGTCGAGTGGATTTGCACACTTCAGGTTGCACTACCCCTGTCGTGTTGCAAGCGGCCATCTCCCCTGTGCGCCTCAGCACTGAAAGAGCATTTCCTAAAAGAGCAAATTCTCTCTAAAAGAGCTTCACGGGTGCGTCTTTGTAAAGACGACGGATCGTCCTTATAAGGATGCCGTTTCACCCGTGCGTTTCTGGGTGCGGTCGTTACCTGGCACCGGGTGATGGTCACGATCGCTGCCTCACGTGTCTGGGCGTCGAGCACGCTGAGGTGGCTTTCGTGGATGAGTCATGTTCTCACTGCGGGAATATGACCATCTCGGAGCTGCAAACCAGGCTCCGCTACCTTCAGGGGGGCGGAGTCCCGTTGCCACGGCCGCGATCTGGGGCTCGTTCTGGCGGCCGACAGACGAGAACCACTTCCGGCAGTAGCGCGAGTGGTTTGAGGATCACAGTGGTGGCAAACCCCGCAGGGAACCAACCCTCTGGGGACCACCACTCCTCTAGCACCTCCGATCCAGTGGAGCAACCCACGGAACGCGCTGGGCCCTCTTCAAGGAGCGTACCAGCGGTATCCAGTGGGACTCCCCCCGACCAGATGTCGATCTCAGCATCGGAGGGAGAGCTGTCGGATCACGGTTCGGTTGCGCTACCGTCCTCTGGGATGGTGACAAAGCCTGATTCGGATCCCGAAGTGGCAGCTATGCTTTCCCGGGCCGCCGAGAGGGTAGGGCTCGAGTGGAATCCCCCACCGCGTCCCGAGCCCTCACGGCTGGATGATTGGTTTCTCGGGGTGGTGCGCGCTGGTTCTCAGCGCCCCACCCCAGTGCCTTTCTTTCCGGAAGTGCATGACGAGCTCACCAAGTCGTGGATGGCACCTTTTACTGCCAGAAACCAGCCGGTGGGCTCCTCCTCCCTCACCACCCTCGAGGGCGGTGCAGCGAAGGGGTATTCAGGAATCCCGTCGGTGGAGCGGGCGGTAGCGATGCAATTGTGTCCTAAGTCCGCCGCCTCCTGGCGTGGAGACCCGGTGCTCCCTTCCCGGGCCTGTAGGCACTCGTCTGGTCTGACCGGCAGTGCCTATGTGGCTTGCGGGGAAGCTGCTTCCGCCTTACACGCTATGGCGTTACTGCAGGTGCACAAGGCTAAGGCACTGAAAGACCTGCACGAGGGTGGTCACGATCCAGCGCTTCTGGAAGAGCTCCGAACCGCCACTGACCTTGCGCTTCGAGCGACGAAGGTCACCGCGAGTTCGCTGGGTCGTGCGATGTCCACATTAGTGGTCCAGGAGCGCCATCTGTGGCTGGGTCTGGCAGACATGAGGGACACCGACAAGGTCCGGTTTCTCAATGCCCCTGTGTCCCAGACCGGCCTCTTCGGCGACGCAGTCGAGATTTTGGCCCAGCAAGTCTCGGCTGCCCAGAAGCAGACTGAGGCGATCCGACACATCCTGCCCCGGCGGGCAGCTGCTGCTATCTCCACCCACCCGCCGGCTGCAGTGCCCCAGCCTGCTCGTCGCCGAGGGCAGCCCCCTGCATCCGCCCCTGCTCACGCGTCGCATCTGCAGCAGCCTCCAAGTGGTGCCGTTGAGCTGGGCACAGGCAGGCTGCCCCTCCCGTCCTGGCCCCCGTCAAACCTGACGGTAAGCAGAAGAGCAAGAGGCCCTGGGACGGGTGACCCAGAGAGAGGTAGCTGCTTTCTGGGGGATGGTGTAGGCACCTCTCCCTCCCCTGGAGGAGGGCCAGGCGGAGAATTTGGAAATCTCGACAGGAGAGTAGTTTCCTCCCTCTCTGGGTCCCAGGAGGGCACGGAGAGTTGCGGACGGCCAAGCACCGGACCTCACTCATCCTCCTCCTTCGCCAGATGGCAGCTGCGGGCGGTTACAGCTTACAGCCCGTACCTCATTGTACCCAAGAAAAGCGGTGGGTTACGACCGGTCTTGGATCTGCGAGTTTTGAATCGGGCCCTCTATCGGCTACAGTTCAAAATGTTGACACAGAAACGCATTTTCAGGTGCGTCCGTCCCCAAGATTGGTTTGCAGCGATCGACCTGAAGGACGTGTACTTTCATGTGTCCATACTTCCGTGCCACAGACCTTTTCTGCGGCTTGCGTTCGAAGGACTAGCATATCAGTACAAGGTCAATGTACAAACCCTCACTCCGTGGTCAGATCTGGCATTCCTATGGGCAGGGGTGCCCCTAGAGCAGATCTCCAGGCATGCTGTGGTTTACACGCATGCCTCCACCACCGCCGGGGGGGCCACGTACAACGGGCATGCAGTCTCAGTGGTTTGGACGGGCCCGCAGCTGCAGTGGCACATCAATTGCCTAGAGTTGTTAGCAACGCACCTTGCCTTGAACCGTCTCAAAGGTCTCTTACGAGGCAAGCCTGTGCTGGTCCGATTGGACAACACTGCGACTGTTGCGTACATCAACCACCAAGGTGGTCTGCGCTCTCGTCGCATCTTGCAACTCGCCCGCAACCTCCTCCTTTGGAGTCAGAAGGTTCTGAGGTCACTTCGTGCTGTTCACATTCCAGGCCTGCTCAGTCGTACAGCCGACGAGCTGTCTTGAGCAATGCTCCCGGGAGAATGGCGACTCCATCCCCTGACGGTCCAGCTGATTTGGAGGCGGTTCAGAGCCGCTCAGGTAGACCTGTTTGCTGCTCCAGAGACCTCTCACTGCCAGGCTTTCTACTCCCTGACCGAGGGAACTCTCGGCACGGACGCACTGGCACACAGCTGGCCGCGGGACCTACGCAAGTATGCGTTTCCCCCAGTGAGCCTTCTCGCACAGATGTTGTGCAAAGTCCAGGAGGACGAGGAGCAAGTCTTACTAGTAGCGCCATATTGGCCTACTCGGACCTGGTTCCCCGAACTAGTGCTCCTCTCGACAGCCCCTCCTTGGCTGGTTCCTCTGAGGAGGGATTTACTGACTCAGAGACGGGGCACCATTTGGCACCCGCGTCCAGACCTTTGGAAACTCCATGTTTGGTCCCTGGAGGGGACGCGGAGGTTCTAGGTGACCTACCCCAAGAGGTAGTTAACACCATCACTTCGGCAAGAGCACCGTCTACGAGACACGCCTATGCCTTGAAGTGGAACCTGTTCGTTGAGTGGTGTTCTTCTCGCCGAGAAGACCCCCGAAGATGCCCGATTGCGGCCGTGCTATCCTTTCTGCAGCAAGGGTTGGAGCGAAGGCTGTCTCCCTCCACCCTCAAAGTCCAGGTTGCCGCTATTGCTGCGTACCATGACCCTGTGAATGGGAAGTCTTTGGGTAAGCATGACCTCATCATCAGGTTCCTTAGAGGGGCCAGGAGGTTAAATCCATCCCGGCCCCCCTGAATACCCTCTTGGGACCTGTCTCTAGTGCTTAAATCACTACAGCAGGGCCCATTCGAGCCTTTGCATTCAGTTGAGCTAAAGTTTCTTTCATTGAAAACTGTGCTCCTGCTTGCACTGGCCTCCATCAAGAGGGTAGGGGACCTGCATGCATTTTCGGTCAACGATTCGTGCCTAGAGTTCGGGCCGGCTGACTCCCAGGTAATCCTGAGGCCCCGGCCTGGCTACGTGCCCAAGGTTCCCACTACACCCTTCAAAGACCAAGTGGTGAACCTGCAAGCGCTGCCCCTGGAGGAGGCAGACCCAGCCCTGGCTTTGCTTTGTCCTGTTCGAGCATTAAGGTGCTACGTGGACCGGACGCAAAGCTTCAGGACCTCAGACCAGCTCTTTGTCTGTTACGGAGGCCGGCAGAAGGGGAATGCCGTCTCTAAGCAGAGGATGGCCCACTGGATTGTGGATGCCATAACCCTGGCTTATCAGGCTCAGGATGTGCCCTGCCCGTTCAGGCTTCGAGCTCACTCAACTAGAAGTGTTGCATCCTCCTGGGCGCTGGCTCGTGGCGCCTCGCTGACAGATATTTGTAGAGCTGCGGGCTGGGCGACCCCTAACACGTTCGCTAGGTTCTATAGCCTTCGTGTAGAGCCGGTATCCTCCTGTGTTCTCACCTCAAACTGGTAGTGGCACTGAGAGGCCCCGGTTAGTGTCGGCTTGCTAAAACTGCTCCAGAGTGTCCGAACTGTAGACCCTGTTGAGATCCTCCATCACCCTAGGCAGCTGGACGCGGCGGAACGTCCGGCGCCAGGCCTTCATGATGAATCCGTGAGAACCATGGAAGGCTGGGCTCCATATTGAGACCTAAGCGGTACTCGTATGTGTATAGTCCACGGTATAGCCTTAGAGCCCGTGTTCCCCGGCAGACTTCTGCCTTCCCAAGAGGGTTTTAATCACCTCAAATTTCTCCGTATACTCCTAAACGGATGCTATATGTGTATTTGCCTCCGAGACCTCCTTCGGGAAGGATGGGGCTTCCGCAGCGTCCCGGCTCCAAGCGGACCGGGTACGTTTTCCCAGTGTTATCCAATCTCACCCAGTGAGGTAGTGCTTTGACAATGGTGAGTGGAGCTACTTGTTCTGAGCCCCGGCCTACACCTAATAGGGGCGCAGGCGGCTCGCACAGGGCACTGGAAGGGGCAGCACCCATGGCGCTTTGATAGGGATCCCATATTCGTCGGTCATCCGACGTGGCGTCGAGAGTGACCGACTGAAAGGGAACGTCTCGGTTACGTATGGTAACCCTCGTTCCCTGAAGGAAGGAAACGGAGACGCCACGTCCCGTCGCCATGGTTGCTGTACCGCCGCTGAGCTGCCGGGTTCCCGGCTCGGCTCCTCAGCGAAAAACTGGTATGCATTGCACCTGCTGCCCTCTTATACTCACGCAGTGATCAGCGGCAGCTGGATGCAATAATTGCATGCCAATGTGCATTGGCTCGTTTAGTTTACACTCGAAGTAGATTGGTCTATCGAAGCGATATCCCATATTCGTCGGTCATCCGACGTGGCGTCTCCGTTCCCTCCTTCAGGGAACGAGGGTTACCATACGTAACCGAGACGTTTTTAGACCTCCTCAGATTTCGTTATTACGTTGGACTGATCGGAATTAAGAGCAAAGGTCTGTTTAAATGCCGACGGGTGCTGCGTTTTAATTACAATAGTTTTTTTTTTTCCTAGTTGTAGTGATGTTTACACTCGCGTGATGCCTTTTGAAAACCTTAGCCCGGTGACACACTGGCATATTGCACCTGTCAAACATAATCTATTTTGCCTAGGCTTTATATTTATGCTCAAAGTGAAGTAGAAATTGTTGTCGTGAAGACAAGGTCCTGGTCTGTCGGTGCCTCGGCGGCCTCCATCTATGTCACCAACAGTAGCAGCAGCGCGCCAGCAACTGACACGCAGCAGAAACGCCACGCTCGTCGCTCACGCCACGCAGACAGTGTGTCACCGGCAGTGTTGGGAACGTTACTTTAAAAAAGTAATTAGTTATAGTTACTCACTACTTGTTCCAAAAAGTAACTGAGTTAGTAACTGAATTACTCTATAATAAAAGTAACTCGTTACCAGGGAAAGTAACTATTTGCGTTACTATAAAAAAAAAAAAAAAAAAAAAAAAGTTGCTACATGTCAGAGAATTTGTACTTTTTTTTTTTTTTTTTTTTTTTTTTTGCAGTTTCACAAGTCAGTTGAAATGAGTAGAACAGACAGGTACACAACTTTCTATATTTATTGCACGTCAACAGACAGTTTTATCCTGCACTTCAAGTATTATCTTTGTAAGAAAAGTGTTTTTGGCCACTAGCTTTGTAGATGCGTGTCACACATTACATGTACACATTACATGCACGTTCTTGGCTTTTGACCACAATTTGAAGTAGTGCTTATATCTTCACCTTGAAAATGCCAACTTTTCATCGGATTGCTCCTGACTCGCCATCTCTGCTTTGCGTGTGTGTGTGTGTGTGTGTGTGTGTGTGTGTGTGTGTTTGGCGCCGCTGGCGCAGCTGCGTGTGCCGGCATGTGTGTAAAAACACTGGCTCTGATTGGCTACCATGAAACACATGACTCTGCCTTAGCAATCACAACCGCTTATCTCGTCATTAACCCACCTGCTCACTCGCTGTGTGAGCCAGGGGTCCGTTCGGATTGCATAGTTTATTAAATCAATGCATAGTAACGCACCGCATTTAACGTTCAGTAACGTTAACGGCATTGTAACGACGGGAAAAGTAATTAGTTAGATTACCGCGTTACTGAAAAAAATAACGTCGTTACCTAACGCCGTTCTTTTAAACGCCGTTATTCCAAACACTGGTCACCGGCCTTAGAATCAGCTGCAGGGCGGGATTTGCGCTGAACGCGGATACTTCCGCCACTTAATATGTTCATTTGGAAACACGAAAATGTATCTACTTTCCGCGTACAAAATATTGCATTCGGTCATTCGGGACACACGTGCACCGTACCGAAAGCTCTGTACCGAAACGGTCCGGTACGAATACACTTACCGTTACACCCCTAATATATATATATATATATATATATATATATATATATATATATATATATATATATATATGTTTGATCTAATACAGCCATGAATCTTTTTGGGAAAGATGAAACAAGTTTGTCACACCTGGATTTGGGATTCCTCCTTGCAGATCCTCTCCAGTTCTGTCAGGTTGCATGGTAAACATTGGTGGACAGTCATTTTCAGGTCTCACCAGAGATGCCCAATTGGGTTTAAGTCAGGGCTCTGGCTGGGCCATTCAAGAACAGTCACGGAGTTGTTGTGAAACCACTCCTTTGTTATTTTAGCTGTGTGCTTAGGGTCTCCATGCAGGCTTTCATGTGTCTTGCACTGAGGAGAGGCTTCCGTCCGGCCACTCTGCCATAAAGCCCCAACTGGTGGAGGACTGTAGTGATGGTTGACTTTCTACAACTTTCTCCCATCTCCCGACTGCATCTCTGGAGCCCAGCCACAGTGATATTTGGGTTCTTCTTTACCTCTCTCACCAAGGCTCTTCACTTCTCATTGAACAAAATAAATCATTTATATTTGCTTATGAGTACATATTCACGAGGATTGCGTCACATACTCTGTTGCCAGTTTTGTCTGTATTAACTTTTATGAGCTTGCATAGCAATGGTGTGTACAACAAAGTGCATAATTTAAGAACTAAATAATATTATTCAAAATTTCATACCATAGAGCTTTATTATAAACATATACTCACTTCCAGCAATTTTATAAAGTGCTAATAAATATTGTACCAAAGCCTCGATCCCTAATGGTTTGCTCAAAGAGCTTTACTTTACATCAAAAACACCAAGCTTCGCAGTTAAATGTGCTTTTCGACATATCGGGTTCTGC
Organism: Carassius auratus; assembly: GCF_003368295.1. Taxonomy (NCBI): domain Eukaryota; kingdom Metazoa; phylum Chordata; class Actinopteri; order Cypriniformes; family Cyprinidae; genus Carassius; species Carassius auratus. The sequence continues at coordinate 21,357,935 of NC_039243.1, read as the reverse complement.
CTTCTTTTCTCTTCTTTAGCATTTCTCACAGCACATATTCATTACATCTCTCTTGAGCCTCCCCTCACCTCCATTTCAGAGCACATTCTACTGTCAATAACTACACGGGATGATATGTACTCCTCAACCGATTCAATTTCCTCATGCCCTTAGAAAAGTGTTCCTTGCACCAGCAGTAGTGGTGGAAGATGTATGCCCCTGTCGACAGCAAATCTAATCAAGTGCTGTCTTGGGTATATCCTCACTCTGCTGGTTGGCTGTTTGCTAAAACAGCATATGGAGTGTTGTTAAAGAGACTAGAGGTGCGAGTCAAATGTGAGTGAGGCTGGTTTCTTGTGGATTATTCAAACAGTAGATATTTTGAGTCTTGTTTTGCAACCTGAGGTCTACTATAGTGTTAGTTGAGGTACTGTAAAAACTGTAAGAACATAACAAGTAGACCCGACAGAGACAGACTGCACAGACTAGGACTTAAATACATAAGGGAAATGAAGATAATTAACTAAACACAACTGGAACCAAACTAATCAGGGAACCTAATGGAAACAGGAAGGAGCAAAAAAAAAAAAAAAAAAGTAACAGGGCAAAACACGACACAGAACAGTCCAGATTCCTGACACATATATTATATCAATCTATCGATAACACACACCTTGTCCTCTGTTTTTCGCTCCCACCACGATTAGCGGATTGAAGAATGTTCTGAAAGATGGGGAGATGGGGAGTCTGCTACTGTTTTCATATGAAATTTAAAGGGGACTGATGCGACCATTAATTTTTGTACAGTTTACGGAGCTAATTACTAATTTTTTAGGGATGGCTGTGTAGAAATATTAACCCTCTGGAGTCGATTAACGCGAATACGCGTTATGAGTCATTTTCTCCTGATAACCCCGAAAATAACTTAAATTACACTTTCAGTTTTAATCATACAGATAAGAGCAATACATCAATTGAATCTGTAAACGGTCTACTTTTTTTTTGGATACAGACATAATAACAACAAAACTTTGTGCACTTATAAAATAAAGATAACAAACAAGGTGTGTTGTCTGCAGCCTTTGTCTGTGCTGATCTTCATTTACAAACACGTCATAAAAATGAACTGTAACTCAGTGAATACTCAACGAAGAGACATGAGAGAGATATCTATAGAAAGCTTGACATGTCTACTTTTAAACTAAACAAGTCCCGCTGAAAACAAATATTCTGTGATAAAGTAATCCATATGAAAACAACGCGATGTCCGTTTATCACGTCTCCCTTCATTATATCTAATGTGACCACGCCCCCGCACTGAACGCGCTATTCAGATTCAAACTGAAGCGCGCGGCTTGAATACGCCCATAACAGAAGACAACACAGCGAGACTGTTCTTCAAGTTTTTTTTTTATTTTACTGTTTGCTTCGTGATGAGAGGAATAAGACATAAATCACCCCAAAAAGATGTTACGTGGTTGAGGATTTGAGAAATTGATTTCCTCAGAAAAAAAGAGAATGAAGCACTTTATTCAGCATAAATCATAAACATGAGTAAGTCTCTTTTTATTTATATACTTGTACTAGTTTTCACATAACGTGTTAGTTTCATTTTACTAGTTAGACTTTTTCCAAAGGCTTTTTCCAAACTATAATTCCTGACTAAATATATAATCAAGTGAAACATTATGAAGTTTCAATAACAATCAATGGTGGACAGTAACGGAGTAGCTTTACTTCGTTACTGTACTTAAGTAAATTTTTCAAGTATCTGTACTTTACTGGAGTAGTTTTATTTTGAGTAACTTTTACTTTTACTTCACTACATTCCAAAGCATAAGATCATACTTTTAACTTCACATTTCATACAACATATCGTTACTCCCTATAATGTATCAGGTGCTCCGACATGCAGAAGCGGTGTCTGATTCATCACGAACGAACTGAGTCTTTTCAAAATAAACTTTTAAATCGGACCGCAAATCGCACCAAATGATTCGTTTACAAATTAGAATTATTGCAGCTGTTCTGGAGTTGACCACTCATTGATTCAAATGAACCGTTTAGTGCGAGTCTACAGAAGTAAGAACCGGGAGATCTGATGTCTGCGTCTGATGTTGCTAAAAGTAAGTTATTAATGTCCAAATTTAGGATTAATTATTGTAACTGAAAATCATATTTAGGTCAAAATTGTCAGATGTTTGGGAACTAAATCCGCTGTAAAGAGTGATCTATAAAGCCCACTGAAATGCTCGAGTGCAGACGATGCAGACACATATCTCTGTGTTTTAGGTAAAAAAAAAAAAAAACACATTAAACTAACACAGATTAAATAAAATAACTCATGCATGTTCAAATTCCCCCCTGCCGTAATATTAACAGTTTTATTAAAATACTACCATGTCCTATGTGGCGTCTGTTTTTATCAACAGTAACGCTATTTTGTTTTATATTAACGTTGTTTGGATTAACTAGACGAGTAGACAGACATAAATGTTTATTCATAACCGTACTGAAAATAAGTAAATATTGTTAGCTGATGCTAACTGTCTAGCTAACAAGCTTGCTTGTGATAACTTGAGGTAATTTTTACAATGTAAAAATATTTTTATTTAACCACATATATATACTGTATATAGGGATGTTTTTACACCACAGACAAGGTTTGAGAAGGAAAAAATCATTATGAAAATATTATATGTTCCTTAAAATGTTCTTCCTAACTTCAGGCCTTATTATCATGTCATATATAACTGTGAGGTTCTGTAAAACAAAACTTTAAAATACTTTGTTCTTACTGGTGAAAATCAGATGGTCATCACTGTTTTCTCTCAGGTACATCACAGTGTAAGCTTCACAGTGAACATTACTCTCGTAAACGTAGTCCATATCAACAACAAAAATATATCTTGACTCCATATAGTGGTTATTTTGGTAAAAATCCCAGGTATTTTGAGCAGTAGGATTATGTAAAAAAAAATATGTGCTAATATAAAATTAAATTAAGTAGCCTATATAAAATTGCAAACATCCATTTTTCAGTACTTTTTTACTTAAGTACATAAAAATTTTTACTCAAGTGAAATTGATTCACTTGAGTAAAATTGAAAAGGGAGTACTTTTACTTTTACTGGAGTAATATTTTACTATATGTATCTGTACTTTTACTCAAGTAAAGTCATTCCAAAAATTAGTTTGAAAGTCAGCTTTGATTGTTCCTAATAAACTGTTTAACTGCTCCCCCAAGTGGATATTAAATTATGTTGTGGGATAATTAAATATAACTTAAACTTTATTTTATATTTTTATTTTTTTGATCAATTTAATTTTTGTGAGTCAAATTGGCTATAGAGTGTATTTGGAAAGATATGTGTTTTTGCGGTTTTATTTTCAATTGATCATTTTGGCTGGGAAAGTTCTTAGTTCTTTTTTATGTTTATTTCAAAAGATCAATAATTAGGCTAGTTTACATTTTTAAAAATAAATACATGTTCTGCATTTGAGAGCGAGATTGTCAGGTGTGGATATTTTGGCATTTCAAAAAAATAAAATAAAAAAAAGGTTATATGCAGGAATGAAAATCATAGCACTTTTTGCACATTGATGTCTGCAGGTTCAAAGATTCCTTCTACCCCCAATGTACAGTTTCTCAGTGGACTTTCTTTGATCTTCTTTGGCGTAATTCATGTTTACAAACCCAAAAAGTTGCATAATCTCAAAACATCCTGCTTGGCAATGAAATGTAGCCTCATACTAAATACATAAATCAATCAACTTGGCACAAGGCACAAATGACTTGGAGTTCTTCCTGGACCTTGATGTCCTGAGCTAGAACAAGTACATTGTTATGGACAGCTGGATCTCTAAAGTTATGGCCAAATCAAAGTGTGCCACCCTGTTGCCATTTCCACAGCAGTTTCTAGAATTATGGAATGGGAAAATGGACACAATAGACACATGAATCGGTAACACTTTATTTTACGGTGTCCTTGTTACATGTTACATGTACTTAGTTATTATGCAAGTAAACCTACACCAAACCAAATCCTAACCATAACCATAACCATGTAAGTACATTTAGTTAATTAATATCACTCAGTACTTATATGTATTATTACACTGTAGCAAGGAAACTTTCAAATAAATGCAACCCATTACAAATGAATCTAAAGTCACTGAACACAATTTGGCTGAAATCAAAGCCATATCATGTTTAACCGTTTTTGCACTTCTTTTTGAACATCCCACTGCAAGCATTGTGTTTTCAAGATTGTTCAGCTTGCTTTTTTGAGTCCAGGAAACTATCTTGTAGTTCTTGATGTTTACCAGCTATTGCATGCAATCGTGGTATTTAATCTGAATGAGAATACCAGATCCAACAAAAACTAATATCACCCTTCAATACCCCATTGACAGAAGATGCTCGATAAACACTTATCATCTAGTTTTAATCTCACTCCCTGCATGTTCACCTCAAATTGGTACATTTTACTTAACACTTCTTCTTTAAACACAGCCATTGGGATTGATCCATGACATTTTTACCATGAGCAGCAGTCTGACATGTCATCTTTATAAATCATGCGATCAATGACAAAGATTGGTACGATCAATAGCAGAACAGGCTTTGGTTGTGTCTGCAGATCACATGGAGAGCTCATGCTATGGTCTTCATGGCCTGATTGTCAATCATGTATAGAGCAGAAATGCTTTTTGAGATCCATGTAGAAATTCTCTTCAAGGTTCATTATGTAATGTTTTATAAAGAAAGCTATTGTGCTTTTGACAAATGTTTAAAATGATGTAAAGTCACATAAGGTGAAATTACCAGTCATATGTATGTAGGTTGCCTTGGAGTCTATTTTACTATACATGAAGTGTGAACAGATAAATTGAAATCCTTGAGGAAAAGTCTATTCTACTTAACGATAGTAGTAGTAGTAGTAGTATTTCAGTATTTTACGTTTTGTTTGTATTTTCTTGTGTGTTTTGAATTGTATAAATCACTAATAGACTAAACACATAATTTTTAAGGGGAAGTCATGGCCTAATGGTTAGAGAGTCGGACTGGCAATTGAAAGGTTGTGAGTTTGAGTCTCGGGCCGGCAGGAATTGTAGGTGGGGGGAGTGCACGTACAGTTCTCTCTCCACCTTCAATACCATGACTTAGATGCCCTTGAGCAAGGCATCAAACCCCCAACTGCTCCCTGGGCGCTGCAGCATATATGGCTGCCCACTGCTCCGGGTGTTTGTGTTCACTGCTCTGTGTGTGTGCACTTTGGATGGGTTAAATGCAGAGCACAAATTCTGAGTATGGGTCACCATACTTGACTGAATGTCAAGTCACTTTCACTTTTCACTTTCAACACTAACGTCCTAAACACAGGACTGTCAAAAATATTTAATAAAATGCATTTGCCCATTATTATGTTATTATTATGTTTTATAACATTATTTGTGTGTGTTTGATCAAAATAAAATTAAAATAACATGCCATGACATAAAATAATGGGATGGAAAATATATGGGAAATAGTGTAAAAGTGCCATGCAATGTTTTGTGGAAAGCTTCCTTATTTCTTTTACATTAATTAAAAATACATTTACATTCTTGTTCATTACTTCCTTGGCATTGAATGACATCCTCCACCAGCTCTGGCTGTTTTACAAAGGTTATACATTTGTGTAATGACATCCTGTGTCATTGTACATGGCTTAATGCAATTGATTGAGGTGTTGGAGCCTTAGAGGGAAAGGATCTGGGAGTGATCCATGACTATTGTGCCCAAGAGGACTGTCTTTGCTAAATGTGGTGAATAAGAAGGTCAGTTTGGATAAGAAAGGGTTTGCATAATGACAAAAAAAAGGATGCTTCTTCAGATAATGCATTGTAGTCCATCCCATGTTAACCACTGGACAAATTGCCTGAGCTGTGATGAAATAACCATCGACAGTTGGTTAAGGAAAGAGGAAGCAGGCCATTAGATAGGTGTTTCATAATGTCTTCAAAGTTATTCTCTAGCCCTGTGGCTGCTTACTTATGTCAGTTATAGCAGCAGCAAAACATTTTTCATGCTAATTACCAGTAATTTATAGACAACATACCTCGCTGTCACTGTGTAAAGTTGCTCTTAGTGCTAGAACTTATATTTAATAAGACTAATGAAAATTTTATTACAAGCCAAAAAACATTTTAATAATCCTGGCATAACTTCTTATGATTTATGTTCTTATGTCAAAAGTTTAAGAGACCATAATTCACAAAGTGCATTGTTGCAAATTTGTAACCAATTTAAAAAGGAACTTAAAAAAAGTATTTGTCACAACTAGTCAAGGAGGCAAACGGGCAGATTCAAACAAGCAGGTGAGTTTAAGGCAACTCAGGAGAAGTTTCCAACTTAAAATAATCAAAACTTAAGTGATCTGAGCTGAAACTTCTAGACCTTCAATAGATAGCAGAGGCTTCCAGGATCGACAGGCAGGCAAGGGATCCACTTGGGAAGCTTGTAAACTTGAGACCAGCCGACGAGTGTTTGAGGTGAGTGTGTACATATAGCATGGGGAAATTAAGTGATCAGTAACAGGTGTGCTGATTAGGGACAGGCTGCCGGTGTGAACCAGATGGGCTGCTGGGAAATGTAGTTCTGGGCTGGTGACTGAGCTTGTGAGAGGGCTGGTGACTGTGACAGTATTCCCCCTTCCCCAAAAGCATGTCCTCATGCCGTATTGGGACCTTGGTGGAGAAAGGGGGAGCCATGACGGAGCAGGCAGAGGGAGCTTCCATGCGGAGACCAGAGCAACCAAGGTGGAGCAGATGACCAACAGAGTACAGGAGTCGGGGTTAGGGTTTTGACCTCCATTGAAGGAGAAACAGCTCTCCTGGCCATGACAAGGGAAGTTGACAGACTGGCACGCCTGGTCATGAGGAATTGGATCCACTGGCAATGGCACTCCTGGGCAAAATTAGGGAAACTGTATCCCCTGGGTCTGAGAACAACACTCCTGGTCGTGACTAAGGAACTGAACCTAATGGAACTAGGAATGGCACTCCTGGCCAGAACATGATTTACTTGAGCAGGGAACAGAACTCCTGGCTGACACTAGAGAACTGGATTACCTGGGACACATGTCACAGGCCTGGGCCTTCACTGGACTCTAGTCTGGGGCTAGGGCCAGCATTTCACCCTGGTCAGGGGCTGAAGCAAACACCAGATTGGGGTTGAGGGCTGAAATGTGCGCTGTACACTGGTCAATGGCTGAGGCCTGTACTGGACCTTAGTTGGAGGCTGAAGCTTGCTCTGGGCCAAAATCTGCAAAATAAGCCCTCTCTGTGCCTGACTGAGGATCAGGAGCCCCTCCTGGGCTTGACAGGGGATCAGGAGCCCGTCCTGGGCTTTGCTCTGGGACTGGGCCAACACTGGAGTGAACTCTGGGGCCTGGGCCAACACACTTCTCCACACCGCTAGCTTCCTCTTCTGGATTGGGGGAAAAGGCATGGTCTGGACCAATACTGGAGCAAACTCTGGAAGGCACTTTCAAGGAGCAGGCAATGGAGGGTGCTCTGGAAATGGAGCCGGCACTGGAGCAAGTTCATTTCTCGATTCTATGACTGAAACAACTCACCGGTTGACCTTGACACTGAGAAAGGCTCTGGTATGGCGGCCATGACAGGTGATAACTTTGGATCAGCAGACTGGATGGGCGAGGACGTAGGACCAGAGGCAATGGGTGGTGATGACTTAGTACTAGTGGCCATGATTGGTGATGACTTAAAGTCAGCGGCCACTTCAAATATTGTGAATGTTAATTCAACTATCCAGAGGGCCAAGTTAATATAGGACTCCAGCGTCCAACACGAATCAGCCATAGACATAATGAGCTGGATCCCGTCAAGCCCGATCCAAAAGCCCTCAATTAAAGTGAGGTCATCCCCAGCCTCCCAAGGAATACAGTCAATGTAATCTTGGACATAGTTTGAGTTCCTGGCCATTCTGAAAAATGAATCTAGTAATTCTAGACTGGTTGTGACCACCAACCTGAGGAGGCAGATTGATTAATGCCAGGTCTTTCTTCATGCTGTTAAGTTTGGGGGCTGGTCGTCTGTCACAACTGATCAAGAAGGGATACAGGTAGATTCAATCAAGCAGGTCAGTTTATTAACCTTTTGAGTGGTACGGTCCCACATATGGGATTCTTATTTCCATGCCCCTGGGAGTATGGTCCCACATATGGGATTTAGAACATTTGGTGATCTCACATAACTGTCAAATTCAAACTGCGTTTTCGCGCATTGGCTGGCGCTGATCCAGGGAGAGACATTAATACTAGTAAAACAATACATTTAGAGTTTGAAAAATACACTCATACGTATATGGAAGCAACAATAAAAATCCATTCAAATTTAATTTGCAGATGTGTTTTATTCAGATCAGATACACATAGTGTAATTATCTATGAAGTTCACCCTATTCTTCTCCCAGTTCACCCACCTCTTATTACTTGTTTTTCGGGAGAGATTGATGAATTCACATGCTGTAAATCCGATTGACAGTACTCTCTGCACTGCAGCGAGAACAAACATGGCAGCGCCCATCTCACATTACAGATCACGATCAAGGTCGTTTAGAAAGGTTTTTAAATGACAAAACACACTCATTTAAACATATTTATGAATCAGAATATCAGATTGTTCATGACATGGTATGCATGTTTGTAAAAGTGATCCATCTGTCATACAGTGTTTTCATGGCTGCGGTGTGTCACATGACAAGCCTTAAGTGTCACCATGGAACATTCATGGAAACCCCTTGAACGTTCTAAAATCACGGTCGTCTTAAAAAAAACTCACTCTGGGGGGACCGCCGGAATATTTTAAACTCACCATTGAAAAGGTTAAGGCAACTGAGTAGAAGCTTCCGACTTAGGAGAATCAAAACTGAAGTGATCAATGGAATCAGAGAAAATGGTCTTATCTGAGCTGAAACTTCTAGTCTTTCAATAGATAGCAGATGCTTCCAGGATCGACAGGCTGACAGGTAGGCAAGGGATCCACTTGAGAAGCTTGCAAAATTGAGACCAGCCAATGAATGACTGAGGTGAGTGTGTACATATTGCATGGGGAACTGAGGTGATCAGTAACAGTGTGATTAGGGACAGGGTGCAGGTGTGAACCAGACGGGCTGCTTGGAAATGTAGTTCTAGGCTGGTGACTGAGCTTGTGAGGTGGCTGGTGACTGAGAATGTGACAGTAATACTTTATTATAAAATCTTAAATAATAATGTAAGAGAAGAGGATACATGTTATATATATTTTTTTTATTATAAATGTATTCATATTCAATGTTATATGCTTTATGTATTCAGTTTTGATTGTTCTTGTATTTAATTTGTTAACTATTTACAATTAAGCAGTTTTCTTTCAAAATTTTACTTTTAATTACTCAAAAGATATTTTGGTATATTGCGATAATAAGAACATTTATTTAAAGATTTTTATGTCAAAATATTTTTTTTTTTTTTTTTTTTTGTAATCTATTGTACATTTGCATGTGCATTTGACAGACACTTCAGCTCAGTCTTGTAGGGCTACTCCTGCAGAGTTGAGCTCCCACCCTAATTAAACATACCTGAACCAGCTAATCGAGGTCTTACTAGGCATACCTGACCAGGGATGAATCCGAAATTCCGCCCTATACCCTCAATCTCTATTGAAGTAGTAAACCCAGAAAGCACACATACGTCTGAAATCACACAAAGCATCTGCTGTGAACAAACATCTTATAGACATCTTTAAGATGTCAGTTTTACATACATTCTAAATCATAAACATCTTAAAGACATTCTCTAAACGTCTATTTGACATCTGATCCTATAGACGTGTTGCAGATGAGCAAACACTCTAAAAAATATGTCTTGCAGATGCAGACATATGGAGACATCAAAAAGATGCTCCGATCACGATCGGCCGATCACGATCGGCCGATCGTTAATGCGCATCTCGTCAGTAAAGCCGGTTCTCTAATCAGCGGTTAATTCCATCAGGTGCGTGATTTCACATAGAGCAGCTGTTACTAGAGCCGTTGTTAATAGAGAAGATGCGCAAATCCACTTCATTTTCAGCGTTTTTTGGCGCATCTTCTCAGTTAACAACGGCTCTGTGTAGTAACAGCTGCTCTATGTGAAATCACGCACCTGATGGAATTAACCACTGATTAGAGAACCGGTGTCCTGACATTTTATCCTACCCTGTCAGATTTTCCTACGCGGGTTTACTGCGCACGCGCACATCAATATCGCGTCCTTTGTCTCATGCTAAACGACGATATTTAATGTATCTGCATTACTGTAAGGGTAGGTTTAGGGCTGGGGTAGGTGTAGACTTTAATAAAAACGCAATCTTATTGGTAGAAAATAATATTTATTGTTGGTTCCCTGTAACTGTATCCCTTTTAGCTACAACCGCGAATATAACACATAATTACTGTATTTGCAGTACTGTAAGGGTATGATTAGGGTTGTGGTAGGTGTAGACATTAATAAACCATAACTTTACAGTAGAATTTTCGTTGTGGAATTGTACTACCCACTGTTTTGGTGGGAGGTTGGAAAATCTGACAGCGTAGGACAAATCGACAGAACACCGGCTTTACTGACGAGATGCGCATAACGATCGGCCGATCGTGATCGGAGCACCCCTAGATTTATCTAATTAAACAGACCTGAACCAACCAATTAAGGTCTTACTAGACACTTCCAGGCAGGTGTGTTAAGACAAGTTGTAACTAGTAAACTCTACAGGACAGTGGCACTCCAGGACCGCGTTTGGACACCCTTGGTTTTTCTTGGGAATCTTACCCATGACCCTGCTGTTGTTTGATCTGAATGTAATAGATCATGCATAATGTTTAGAATACAGTGCTAGCTAGTTGAGGTAAAACCTCACCTCCCTTGATCTCAAGAACCAAACATGTGACAGACGTTGGAGGCTGCCGTTTTCAGCATCCTTGTTAGCACACCCGCCAAATGTGAGTGAGGGGAGTGGAACCAGAGTTGTTACGTATATATATACATGACAAAAGTATCACAAATGTTCAATAAGAAAGCAACAATTGGCACTTTAGGTGGTTATTTATTTATTTATTTTTCTACATATTAACACTTGAGAAACCTAAAATGCTTTTGCATTACTGATCGAGCATTCTATTTGAGTGGACATTTTAGACCCTGTAGTTTAGTGGTCACATCCAGACAGTTCAAATCATTCTGAGTGTTATGGTTCAAGTGGTTATTACGATGACTGTAATTACAGCTAGAATTATTTATATTCACTTTCACTTCAGCTGGGGACGTACTTTCTGTTTTGATCATAGACTCACTCGCAAAGATGCTCCAAGGTGCTACATTACTCCTTAGAACTCATTGTGGATTCAAAACACACATCTGCATAGTCCACAACTATCACAATAGGGACAATTGAGAGAGTTGATGTTGTAGCTAGACACACTTAATTGAAACGGCAAGCTTTGCCATATCTTAAGATAACAACTGATCTGATGTCAGCTGAAGACAATGGCCACTCATTAATCTTCGTGACAGGAGGTGTAGACAATATGTCCGCGCCTGGGTGTCTCAAACATTGTAGTATTAGACTTGGGCTGGTTACAAAATGTTGATTTAGCCTAGCAAGCTCTTCATTTTGTGTCGTGAGGCCTGTAAATGCATGCAGAGCACTTAAATTGGGAAGAATTACCTTCTTAACTGATATGCTGATAAGAGATCATTTAAGAGGATATGTGCAATGCTTATCTCAGACCAGACTTATGTTTGATCCTATATTAATCAGTGTTATCAGTGGTTTAGATTGCACCGATGTATGGAATGGCAATGGATAAAGAATCAATAAACAGATGATCAGGTTGCATCGCAGAAATATAAGTTAAAAAGCTATTTTGATTTCAATAGATACATTTTCTGAACCAGTTATTTATTATTGCCAATTCACTTTTTTTCTGTAATGAGAGGTGGGATTAATGGCAACATGCCTCAGGCTTTTTTTATTTTTGCAATTAAAAAGGAGGTGAAAGGATAAAAGGGGTTTGGGCTTCTGCTATCAGGGATTGGGTTCTGAGTTACATTAAACAATACTTTTACAGCGTAAAATAAAAGTCTAAAATATTAGTCATCTTTAGGTAAGTTTAACAAACAGTTTTTGATTGTATTATACATTGTATATACATTGTACAACTTAAAAATACAAATTTTAATTGATGTTTTGGAACACACTAAAACATATCCAAAAATGTTTCATCTGTTAAAACATTTCTGGGTTTTCCTTGTTTGAAAAGAAACATAATTTTGTCCATATATGGCATTTGGCACTTTGAAGACGAATATCTCCATATCTAATTTCTATGAATCAAATCTCTTTTCTTCACTGCTAATAACAGCTCAAAAGCACCCTTGCACTTTACAGATGCATTGGACAAACATTTAAAGAGTATTTTGCTGCTGAATGCACACCAGGTCAGCATAATTTAGTGGAAAATGTGTTTTCATGATGATGAAACGAGCAAACATAATAGTCCATCAGTATTCATCTAAATGTTTACACTTTCGACTAAAAGCTCTAATCGATGTTACTTAATTATCAAACATGCAAAATCAAAACAAAATGTAATATTAGTAAATTTGTCATGGCAGGCATATTACAGTTAGTGTAGTGTACAATAGTTAGTACAATATGCAGTAAACGCAAACACATACACCTGAAGATGAGGGTAGGATTATGTGTCCCAAAAGAAGCCTCTCCAAAAAAAATGTGAATAAGCTAAAAATAAAAAAAAAGCTTTTGTTATGTAAATATCTGATGTTATATCAGACAGTTGCTCAGATACTGTATCACCATTGAGCATTGGAAAACCTTTATCAGTCATCCAAAGTTGTGGAGCCAGAAAGTCATTGGCATAATGCCTTGCACAGTCACAAAGCAAACACTTCTAATGAAAAAGAGAGATGCAATGCTAAATTTACTGCAGCAGTGACAAAGCACAATGCGTATCAGGTGTGTGAGAGCGCTGCCAGCACTGTTCTGTCTTTGTATCTCTCTTCTTGGCCACGATCTCCTATTCTGAGGCTGGATGTGGGCCAGTTATAGGACAGCCAGAGGAAGTGATGTTTGGAGGTAGGCGGACACTGTCACATTTGCTAACTGTCTTGTAATTTTCCTTTGGCCCCATAATCTTGATTGAAATAATCACTTAAAAAACACGTGCCAAAATGACTAGCGCAACTGCACATAATGCAAAAAAATCTCAACATATGTGCTGACCTCGCAAGTTTTTTTTTTTTTTATTATTTTTTTTTATATTATTATACGTATTTGTTTCCTTACTATCCACTATTTACCTCTTCATTTATATCATTCTTAAATGCAGAAGATCTTTTATTGATTAATAGTGTTATTCTGAGTAGTTGATAGGGTGATCTTGGTTGTTGCTAAGGTGTTGCTATGAGGTTGATAGGGTGTTTGGAGTAGTTGCTCTTGGTGGTTTCTAAGGCTTTGCTATGTGGCATTGCTATATGGTGTTCTAAGAAGTTTCTCTGGGTGATTTCTAAGGCTTTTCTATATAGTGTTCTGAGTAGTTAATGTGTTGCTCTGGATGGTTGCTTAGGCGTTACGTTATGTCAAAACATTGACATCATCTGTGCGGCGATAGTTGACATATATCTCACTCCTCCATCGTTTTCCTCTCTCCTTTTCTTTTCTTTTCAGTTCCATTTTTTCTTTCAAAACCAAACCTAATCAGGTGAAGGTAATATCCCATTATTTGTCTTCTCTGTTAGATTTAGTTCAATTTTTTCAAGATGGAATGAAATTTTTCATGATAAATGCTACATAGTGGAGTGTCAGAAATGGAAAATTGATGACTGAAAAATGACACATTGTGAGATTAATAATCCTTTCTTTCTTTCTTTCTTTCTTTCTTTTTTCACCCAGCAATTAAATAAGACAAAGAAAATTATTATTATTATTATTATTATTATTATTATTATTATTATTATTATTATTATTATTATTATTACGTAATATCACATTATAGTCATGACAATTTAATTCATTTTCCATACTTCTCATTAACATAATATGTCTGAATATTTCACTTTTTTAAATAATTCTGATTATTTGCAATAATGATTCTCATAATTCTCATTGCTTCAATAGTCATTTTAGATATTACACGGATACTGCATTTATTTTTCATTCAAATTTAGCATAAATTAAAATCAGTGCTATGAAGATAGACATACTTTTAAATACTTTTAAATATTTCATTTGATTCATACACTGCAAAATATTCTTATTTCTTTTGCCGTTAAATATTCATGACAGGTTTTCATTAGATTGCCCTCTATAAAATGATAAACAAAGGATTGTCATGCATTCCGTATGCATTAATATTTTGGTTACACTGATGCATTATACATTATTTAGATTGACAGTCTGGGCCCTCTGTTCAAAGTCTGGGGAGATAGGAGGACTGTAAAACTGCTTTATACACCAATGGAGGAAGCGTCCCGGTGGAGCAACATACTATTAGATGACTTCTATTATGAAGTGGAGTAAAAGACAACTATACCTCTGAGAATTAAACCAGATGATTCTGGAGAAGTGTGTGTGTGTGTGTGTCTGTGTGTAAGGCCTGTCCCAGATTATATGGCTACATCTCAGTCTACTTATACAGTCTATGTACATCTTTAGACTGATGATGTGCACCCATCGAACTTCTGAAAACTTCTGCTCTAAATCAAACCATCAGTTCTGAATTCTTCTTCTGCTGTGACAAAGCTGAAGCTTTATTTCATGGTCCTAAGTTTAACTTTATTTTTGGAGTTTCTAGCAAGATACAATTATCTGGATTTAGATAATGTTGTCATAAAGGTCTTAACACTGAGCCATTTTAATGTTGATAAGTCCTAGTAATAATTGGGATGATTTATATGCAAATATGTTTCTTTTGAGATGTTGTCTATGCCACAGTGCAAACAAAGAATTCACTTGATCCCAACAAATATTTGGTTACAAGATCTCAACCAATATTTGACCATTTCTTAAGGCAGTTATTGCCATTAATTCTTGCTTACCTATCATCTGTATCTCTACATGGCAATGTTTCTTTGCACAGATCTCACCATTCATAGTACCGACACCTGCTATTCTTTGTTGGAGATGGAGATGGAGCTTGCAATTTGTTATTTTTGCAAAATAACTGACATGTCAATTCCTGTCAACTAAGTTGGGAATACCAGCAGAAGATGGGAGTTTTTGAGACACTGGTTTGGAAGAAGAAGAAGAGGTAAAAATTGACATTAAATATAATTATAATTTTGCAAATATCCCTGTTATAATATCCATGTTAAAAAAAAAAAAAAAAAAAAAAGTTTAAAGACCTGAAATGGTCTTCCAACAGTCTTGAAGGAGTTCTCCGAGAGATGCTTAGCACTTGTTGGCCCTTTTGCCTTCAGTCTGCGGTCCAGCTCACCCCTAAACCATCTCGATTGGGTTCAGGTCCGGTGACTGTGGAGGCCAGGTCATCTGGCGCAGCACCCCATCACTCTCCTTCTTGGTCAAATAGCCCTTGATGCCTTCAGTGTGACTCTACAATTTTCATAGTCATGAAAATAAAGAAAACTCTTTGAATGAAAAGGTGTGTCCAAACGTTTGTTCTGTACTGTGTGTGTGTGTGTGTGTGTGTGTATATATATATATATATATATATAGGTTGATTTCCAAATTACCACTGTGCAAAACATTGACCTCAATTCATTAAAAATAATATTAATGAAATATTAACACTCAGTCCTTCAAATTATTTATTCTACATGTGGCTAGAACTGCCCCTGTTCTGTACTACATTCAAATAAGCTTCCTTTTTTCTTTAAGATAAAGAAACCCTCAAGCTGGTTAAAACTTTTATCATCCCAGTACAGGATTCTTTCAGGTGTCATTGTTTGCTTTGTGCCCCATGGCTGGTCCAGAGAGACAAGCGGAGAAATTGGCATGGATCGATCCTGGTCCTGTAGCTCCAGAGGCTGTGATGTTTTTGGCCTGGGTGGGCTACGATGTCACCTGCTGCTTTTGCCGTGTGACAATAGCCTGCTGTAATCAGCTCTTGCTGTATTGTTCTCTGCTCTGGCTCTCACCTGGGCTTCTACTGCAGTGACATTCAGATCCGTACCAGTATTCAGATGCTGTAGAATGGAGTTGCACATAAATAGTCCCTCACTGTTTGCTCCATAAAGGCTGATGAGTAGGTTTCATTGCAAAGCATCAATATGGTCACTCTGAATCTTGTGTGGCTGTTTGCATGACAGACAAATGGGGCTTGAAGTCTAGGCCTTCACATGGTGCTGCTGTTTGAGTTGGCAATTGAATTATGTGTTTTGGATTTCAGATGATGTGCTTCTAGATCAATAGTAATTCCATTATTATTACTTTTTTAATAAACTTATAGATTTTTAAAGAAATAATAATAATAATAATAACAATAATAACAATATATGATGCTACAATAACACACTTAGATTTCAGATGATGTGCATCAAAAATGTATTCTGTTATATTCAGTCATGTTTTTGTCAGTTGAACTGAAGTTTTATTTTATTTTTTTATTTTTTTTTACTATTCACATTTAAAATATAGTAACATAATAAATAAAAATGACAACACAAACACAGACACACACACAATGTGTTTTTTTTTTTTTTTTTTAACATAACTGCACATCAGTTTATTTGTGCATTTGGTTAAAAAGTGGTCAGCTTATATAACTTATATATATATATATATATTTTTTTTTTGCATTTTTTTTTTGCATTTTTTCATGATCTCTTACGTTATGGTTCAGAGGTAAGATACAGTACCGCCGCTCCCTATACGCAGAGTATGCAGCCTGTGTAGGGCACCAACTCCCAGAGGGGGCACCATCCCAATTGCTCAAAAAAAAAAAAAAACAAACAAAAAAAAAAAAAACATGCGCCATTCTCCCATCTGCGCTTGCGACTGCTCGGACCTCATGTTTGCGACTGAAAGTTCATAACTGATGGATGGACATCTATATCAGCAATCTGGCGCAGAAAAAAAAGAAAACTAAAGAAAGTAAAAAAAAAATAATAATAATAAAGCGTAAAGTTGGATAAAGTTGGCTTGAGGTTGGACGACCGAGAGTCTCAAATTTAGGGACCGTCTCTGAAGTTACATGCGATATTGGTATACACTTTTGTAACGTCAGTAGCAATTGAGGAGAATGACTTACAGTCATAAAAACAACTGTAATTGTTCATCTAGGTGTCAGCTATAATGCACAATTGAATTGAATGTTTGATATTTATTAAATTCAACTGTAAATCATATGTAAATTATGCTCCTTTTTCACATGGACTCAAACGCAAATGTGAAGCTCAATAAGCGGAAAAAGACTTGCAGCCATAAAACAATTATAATGTGTTCTTTAAGTGTCAGCTACAATGCACATATATTAAAATAAATTATAAATCGTTTAGGTAAAAGACAAGGCCATTTTCACCTTCAGGCATATTCCTGTGAAAGGTTTTTTTTTTAGGTTGCCTTACGAAAATTACCCATGGTTTTGACAATAACACCACTATATACATATATATATATATATATATATATATATATATATATATATATATACAATGAGGCTATAATGATTGGTTAATAATAACACTGTTAAAATACATAATGTAGGCAAATACAAAATAAACAATTTATGTACAAGTTATTACAAATGCCTGCAAAGGGAGCCAAATGCCATTAAATTGCTGCTGTTACACTAACAGGACAATCAAATCCTTGTTTAGGCTAATGACCAAACATTTAATTCCAATATTCACTTAATCTTTCATTTTTGGCCACCTTTTTGCTATAGATGACACAGCCTTTATAGTTTTTCTACAAAAAACTTGCATTTCACAAACCCTTACAAAAATAAACAATGGTTTTGTCATAGTAAAACTGCTTAATTTCCTTTTGCATAATTTCTGAATTCTTGAGACTATAAATGAGTCATAATAAAGATATAACCATAGGTAAATGTCGAGAAATACATTTGTAATTTGTAAATAATACAATTAATTATTATTATTATTATTATTTTTTTTTTTATTTTTTTTTTTGATCAAATTTCTATTTTAACCCCTGTAGTAGTTCTTGTCAAATGAGAGATGCAACTGAACACAATCGGCACATGTACCCCATAATGAACTGTAAAATACCCTAGCTGCACATTGAAAAATGTGCTTCCATGAGAATACAAGTGATTTTATTCTAAACTCATTTTAATTAGTAGTAATGGTAGACAAAGTGCACTTGGCCCTTTGGTGCATTCTAATTCCCAGACATCTATGTGGAAGATTTTCATTTATGTTCTGTTCCAAATTTACATCAGTCAGCAGAGTTCAAGAGGGGATTACCTACACCTCACTATGTTTTATGACCTGGGGATCGCCTGTCTTACTTGTTATGTAGTTTCAATTATGCCTTTCAATTGCATTGAAGCAGTCTCTGGGGCAGCCTGAAGCCAAATTTCCCCATTTAGAAAATGTAAAAGTTCTCTAACTTTTGCAAGGAATTATCCATTTGCACTTAGGACAACTTTAGTAATGATTATCACTTAGCACCTCACTTTGGCTGAGTGAAGTGAAAGGTTAAGGCTAATCAACATTCTATGAAAACATTCTTATTAAAAAAAAGTGTTCCAGGTTTGTTTTAAAGAGAACCAATAATAGTTATACTAATATAAATTCTTAAAAAATAGTTGTTCTGCTGCTTTAGCTAAAATAAAAGGGCTTCAAATTTAAATTCACTCACCCTCAGGCCATATAAGACGTAGAAGAGTTTGTTTCTTCATAGAAAAAAAAAAATCAATTAAAAAACTCTGCTTGTTAAGTCTGACGTCACGTAGCAGCTCTATCAGTTAGGTATAGATGGGTTGACAGTAGAATTTTACTTACATTTGTGGGAAATGATTGAAAAACTTCTTATAATCAATAAAAAATAAAATAAAATAAGATAAAATAAAATTAAAAAAAAAATTAACCACAAGTAATTCACATGACTACAGTCCATCAATTAACATCTTGTGAAGTGAAAAGCTGCATGTTTGTCGATCATAAGGCATTTTCAATGAATCGCTTTTGGCCAAAATACAAGTCCATAATACATAATAATATACAAACAATATTATGGATAGAGGACTTGTCTTTTAGCTGGAAGCAACAATTTAAATTCATAAACTCTCATTCTGATGGCACCCACTGACTGCAGAGGATCCATTGGTGATCAAGTAATGTAATGCTAAATTTCTCCCAATCTGTTCCTGTGAAGAAATAAACTCACCTATGTCTTGGATGGCCTGAGGGTGAGTAAATTTAAATTTTGGGTGAATTATTCATTAAAACCCCTGTTAAATAAAAACATGTGGAATGAGTTTGAATGTAATACTACATAAATGCCACATGCTTTGGTCATATATCATAAAATATGAGGCCTGTTAAGATTTCACCACTCTAAACCTAAAGTGGTAACACTGTACAAAGTTGTACCAAATGTACCTTTATGATTTATGTTCTAAAATAAAACCACAGTGAACATCAATAAATCTACTTTCGACACCATAACTGTGGCACATCAAACTTTCCTGCTGTGAATTTATCATGCGGTGATGTGTTCACATCTGTCATGGATACAAAAGAGATATGTACAGTGCATACTCATACTCACTTTAAATGCAACTGCAAGTGCATTCAAAGTGTTTTAGCAAATTTAGCTTCAACTTTTCAAGTGTATCTGATTGCCAAAGTACACATTTTAAGAAATGATATGTCCTGCTCCACTCCATTTGATTTTTAAAAAAGGAAGCAAGTTATCAGTTTTTCAAAAGAGCCATATCCCAATGTCCTGGGCTTCCTACTTTGATGATGTCTATTTAGTCCAAAATGGCAGCTGTTATGTTCCTGAAGCAGCTATTTTGTTTGTATCTCCAGTTTCCTGCCTCTAAGCCTGTGTCGTGAAGATTTTATTGAAATTAAGGAAAATGGTAGAATGACATTTATGCACATATACAGTAAATACATCCAAGACATATCTATTGGGACTGATAAATTCAGTGAATGAGTACTTGAAAACATTGTCATATTTAATTAAACTTTTTTCAAGAACTTTCTCTTTTTAGAAACAGGTTTCCTGAACACAGTGGCTAAATTAACAAATAAATAAAACATCAGCAGGCACAGACATTTACCAACAGCACAGCAGTAATGACTATGAAACTCTTTACTTCCAAGATCGATACTATTAGAGATACAAATTAAAACCATGCAGCCGACAGCTACAGTATTTCATCAGACATTGAACTACAGATTCCCTGAGAAACAATTAAACTCATTATCTGCTATAGGACAGAAAGAATGCTATAAACTTGCTAAATCATCTAATCCAACAACATGTATGTTAAAACCTATACCATCCAAGATATTAAAAGTGCTTCCAGAAGTCATAGAACATCTTCTGAATATTATAAATGGTTCATTGTAATTAGGATATTTCACAAAAAAAGTAAAACGTTAAAAAAAAAAAAAAAAAAAAAAAAAAAAAAAAAACTAGTTAATAACAGACTGATATCAAATTTAAAATGTAAAATTTTCCTCAAATATAGTAGGTAGAAAAGCTAGCCTCCTCACAACTATGTTCTTTCTTAGAGAAAAATGGTGGTTGTATCTCTTCATTAGTGCTACTGGATCTTAGCACTGCGTTTGATGCCTTTGACCAAAAGAAAATTTTGAATACACAGAAAAAAAAAAAAAAAAAAATGCTGCTGGCATTAGTGGTATTACATTTGCATGGTTTAAATCATACTTATCTGACCTTCATCGGTGAATTAAGAATTATCATATCATCCAGAAGTGCAGTATGGAGTACCACAAGGCTCAGTACTATGAATGTTGCTTTTCACGCTTTACTTGCTAGGTATCACCGAGAAACATGGTGTTAGCTTTCACTGTTATGCTGATGATACAGCTCTATATTTATTTGTGGACCGAGAAAATATATAACAATTTGCAAAAAGTACAGAATGTATTAATGATATTAAAAATTTGATGACTAGTAATTTCCTTCTGCTAGATGCTAATATATATATATATATATATATATATATATATATATATATATATATATATATATATATATATATATATATATATATATATATATATATATATATATATATATTTACAGCATATTTATTTATTTATTGATTGATTGATTTTAAAGTTAGCTAATAAAATACATTATATTAAATATAGTTCTTATTTTGTTAATGCTTGTTCAGAGTCTGTTAACCAGTGTTAACAGTTATAAAGTATGATTTTAAAAATGCATATTTACTTTTTTTTAATTTAAGATTAATAAATGCTGTAGAAGAATTGTTCATTGTTACTTCAAGATATCTGTAACGTAAATTAAACCTTATTTCAAAGTGTTATTACATACAAATTAGTGTTTTCTGTTTTGTCGTAATGTAAAATTAACTACTCTGAATACAAACACAGCTTATTATTCACCACATCTGATAAATATTATGATGATTTCAATAATATGTTAATGATGCCATCATTAGGCATGCATGGAATGTTTTTTTTTTTTTTTTCTTTACAATTATGTCTAATCAACATGTGTTTGCGTATTGTATGGGTCATGGCTTATAATAGCTTTATTAAAAAGAAACCTGTGGGTCTATCTAAATGCCCCTGCAGAAGAAAATTCTGGACTCCATTTGGGGCAGTGAAGCATAAAGTGTCCTTGCTGGACAGTAGTATAAAATTACATTCCTCTTCTACTGCTTTTGGCAGGATGCCGAGGCAAGGCTATTGTTCCCTCCATACAAGGCTTGCGACATGAAATAACACAGAAATTAATTATTTGGTCAGAGGAGGGAAGCTGTGAAATTAATCAAAGGAACCATGGCTCTCTTGTAGCTGTTGAGTTTTATTGATGGCATTCTGCATTTAAAAAAATAATAATAATAATAATAATAAAAATAACAAAATGACTTTAGGAGACTCATTCTCTTGTTTTGCACTCTTACTTTCACCTCAGCAAAATCCATAGCCTTGATGCATTTCAGTGGTTCAGTGACATTGGATGGAGATGATGATATCGAGTTGAGATTCTTGTCCCTTCAAATTTAATTGTAGAAGAAGATGTGTGTATTTATGTCTTTGTTTTTATGAAATGTATCCAAATCATGAATATTTTATGCTGTGTTCAGACTACGAAAAAATATATATAGCTTTATCAATCTTCTACAAATTTGGAGGAATTAGTGCAGAAACTGTAACAAAAATAATTTAACTACTACACATCATGTTTGTTTGTTTATTTATTATAGAAGCAACAATGTCAAGTCATCACAAATTTAATTCAACACTCTACCTTTCTTTGCAAATAGATAGTAATTAAAAATATTTTATTTGTGTAGCACCTTTCAAGCAAATCTAATGCAATTCAAGGTGCTTTACAAACATAAACCCACTATACAAAATACAAGCAATTAAAATAACACAAAAAAGTACAGTATGGAATAAATATCAACAACAAAATGATGATAAAACAAAATAGAATAGAAATAAATGATGTTAATAAATACAGTTAAACCAGGAACGCCCCTCATATCATTAAGTTTTAGAACGAAAGCATTTGAAAGGTAGCAAGCTTCACCTATGACTTGATGATCTACTGGGCCTCATGCCAAAGTGTGATTTGCCTTAAGCAATGTAAATTAATGCAACACGAGGTTAATTGCATCATTGAAACGTTCACTTGGTAAGCAAAATCATCTTCTTTACATTGAAGGCTTATTAAATGCTTAATTTCTAGGTAATCTTGGAAAGAGAAATATGCTATTATTATTCCTTAAGAAGTGGTATTAAGTAAATCACTTAAATAGGAAAACCATAATTCTCATCCTGTGATACTTCCCCAAAAACAGTTGTATTTCTTAAATCAGTATACATCATAATTTCCAAGTGAAATTGCTAAGGGGTTTTGGCTTGGCATTTTGTGCCATATAAACACAAAACACATGGATAAACATAAAATAGGATGTCTTATAGTATATAAATACAAATAGTGCATGAATAAGGAAAGGAAAGGGGTATTGTGTACTTGCATTTTGAAAACTGATGTGTTGATTGTACTAGAGTGGATTAAAAGAGCAAGTGCATCTAAACATATTGCTCTTAGGTGAATGAATTCAAGTACTGTTTAACTCAATGGAGATGTTTGGTTCATACTAGGTTGTCAGTTTATTAAGTAGGTCCCCAACTTAGCAGAAGAAACAATCAGATTTTCGCTTTGAATATCTAGAAAAACATTGACTGTGAAATACAAGCTGGACAATAGAAGGAAAGGGCTGGGGTCACTTTCTATCTGGATCTGGTACGAACGTCCTTGGTGAGAGGGGAGGTCACATCCAGTGATCTCCGCAGCTGTCCAAATGTCATGTTAAGTAGTTAAAGGATTAATATGAACAAATGCCTAGAAATAAGGACTCTGTAATAGTAAAAAAAAAAAAAAAAAAACACTCTGCCACAGGATGTACAGACTTTATTGTTGTTGTGGAGAAGACATGAAATGATGGGGGAGATTAGGGAAAATGATGGGAAATGATGCAAGCTTGATTTAAATTTGCATTTCCTGCATGAAACTCAATGTGAACATACAGTATGCAATAACCACTAGGCTATGACCATCTTCTGCTGCGATTATACAACTTAATATCATACGGCATAGGGCTGTACCAGCAGTCTGTGTTGTATTACTTAAATTGGGATGTAACGTTTACACCAAGGGCTTAGTAATTGGTTGGTTTGTAACTAAGCCTGTAAACTTTAATTCAGTTGCATCATTTTTTCTTATAAAGCAATATTTGTCTAATAGAGCAGTTGTGCATTTTAGTATTCAGAACTTTATCTGATTACAGTTGATGGCTCAAGCTCCATAAATGCACTACTGTTTAAAAGTTTAGAGTCAGTATGGTTGATTGATTTCTAGTTACACCTGAGTCAGTGATGGTTAGAGATTGACAAGCAACTCCACAGTTTTTAGCGAGTTCAGTTCCAGCTAGAACTGCGCCAGGTGTTCCCTGTCATGTCTGTTAGCAGGCTCATCACTCTTAATTAATGAGGCCAATGAGCATTTGGCCCTTTCAGGAGAATACTTCAGAAGATGTAGTCTCTGGTGTTGTGAGAGCAGAACAGAGGAGATTGTGTCCAACACTGTGGAGCTTCAGTGCTGAGGGGAGGTGAGCCAGAGGTGTGCATTAAGAGCCTCACACACACTGACAGATGGAGTATGACACGGCCAGATGGGACATCATGGTTTATAGAAGCCGTGAGATTATGGTTTAAAATGTGAAGCCGGATTCAATGAACAAATTCTGATTCGGGATGTTTCTTCATGCAATCCAAATGCTGCAGGATAAAGTGCTGGTCCAAGCTCATACTGGTATCCGCAAACCTGTTTGCTCTGCAAGCAAATTTACTGAAGCTCTACATAGACTGGGGTCGGGGAAAAGTTTCGACACTGGCCAAGACAGTTTCTCAAGGTCTTCATGGCCTTTGCCATCAAGGAAGCTGGTCTCTCTTTAATAATACACTGAACAAAATTATAAATGCAACACTTTTGTTGAGTATAGTTCCGAGCCATATCAGCCTAGAATATCGCAACTTTTCATTTTCAACCGTTCTTAGTAGAAGATGTAACCACAGAAGGGTCAAGTTTTATATAGGAAAAATATTGAAACGGTTTCAGATCAGCTGAATGGATTCAAAAACGGTGAAACTCGACTTTTTAACTGAAGAGGAGTTGGAAAATGTGCTTATTTTCAAAAATAGTGGAGTGTTCCTTTAACACAGAAACTAGCAGAAATTGTGTGTTATGTCCTCTTTAAAGTGGTCACATGGTGCTGTTTTAAAGATCATTATTTTGTGTATTTGGTGTAACAGAATATGTTGACATGCTTTAATGTTCAAAAAACACATAATTTTTCAAATACTGTACATTATTGTAGGTCCTCTATACCGCAACTTTCTCAAATGTGTCGTTTTCTACAGAGTCCCTCCTTCTGACAAGTGCAGTCTGCTCTGATTGGCCGACTGACTGAGTGCATTTGCGATTGGTTGAACAACGCAAGCATTCGTTGGAAATGTAACGCCCTTTTCCGTAATCACAAGCTTTCAAAGTAAATGTAAAGGCGGTTAATAATGTCCTTAGTTTTACCATCAGTTTAAGCCTGAAAGGGAAACAGAGTTACGTGACAGACAGTGATGAAGCTTGTATGTGTTTGGTTTGCAGTACACAAGCCACGGACGGTTAAGACAGCTGACTCCACTGTTTGACCGTTTCTCTCTCTCTCACTCTTTCTCTCTCTCTCTCTCTCTCTCTCACACACACACACGAGGCGAAGATAATATTGGCAAAACTATGCATTTGAACATTCAATAGCAAATACTTGAACTAATAACAAAACATACTTCCAGTAGCTGATTCAGAAGCGCCAGATTGTGGTAGCAAAGTCAGAATTACCTCCTCTCCTAGTTTCACCAAATGGTCGTCCATAAAATGTGTTGCTGTTCTGTTGTAAGTAATCTTAAACATTCCTAAATGGATCTACTTTTGGAAGGCCAAATAAAGTGCTTTTGCTTTCACCTAGATACACACAGCATCCCCCTGACATGGCTGCTTAAACATTAACTGCAGTTACTGAAACCACGCCTTCTTTCTTTGTGTGAACGTTTGGGCAGCATTACGCAAATATTTCCACGTAGTTACATAGACATGTGGGGGCGTATTTGAACGATTCGTTTTAGGGGGCGTAGCAGAGTCTTAACTTTGATAAAGAATATCTCTTTGGATTTGAGAAGAGATTTTTAGTCTTTGCAACTTTACAGATTTTCATGCATCTTCAAAAGAAAGGAAAATTTGAAATTGCAGCATAAGACCCCTTTAACATAATGTTTAATGTAATGGCTGTCATTACCAGCGCCACTCAGCCTGCGGCCTTGTGACAACGGCCAAATCACAGCCATTCTGATATAGAGCAATATCACAAGGCTACGATCGTATTGCATTTATACAACAGTTTGACAGCACAAGTACTGTGTGTAAATAATTAAGAAACAACCACAGAGGGTCAAAAAAAAAAAAAAAAAAAAAAAAAAAAAAACATTTTATCAGGACTACTTCCTACCTTCCGCCATGGATTCAAATCTCAAGTTGGCATTTAAACAGCTGAGCCCAAGTGTGCTTTTCCAAAGGAGGCCTGCATAACTCGGCTGCCACGACATCAAATGTCGCTGAAGGCCGTCTCAGTCAGAAGGATCCTCTGAGGCCAGCCTTTATTTTGCGCTCTTCATTCAACTGAATTTGAAGGATGCATGCAATGTATTCTTCATGCCTTTCAGTCACCTACAATCCCTTGTACAAATTCCAATTCACGAAAATACACTGGTAAAAAACATGTCAGTATTGAATTTATTTAATTTGTTATCAAATGCAAGACAAAAATACTGTTTTCAGACATAACACAGATGTTATCTTCTGTTTTGGTTTAAATTACTAACTTAACACTAAACTACTGCAAATAATGTAAGCCACTGGGAGACTGAAGATGACTGTGATTCATTATATACAAGACAAATAATATAAAGATTTGTAATACAAAGTATTTTTCCAATATTTCATTTTATTAGTATTTTCATGCCGTGAAAGAGAGGTCGGGAATTTAATATGACATAGCCACGCACACTTACTAGAGTGTCGCAATCAAGCATATAATGCAGAGGAGGACTCTAGCCCATAAGACTCTGAAGGAATAGACTACGTAGGATGCAGCCTTCTTTTTGAGAAGCTGCTCAAGCCTCCTTTACTGATTCAAAGAAAAAGTTACTTTACAACTACTAATGAAGGAACGTTGACTTGCTTCACTGAAAACTTTAAAAACTTTATTAATGCATTAAAAGCTAAGCTTACTGTATTATGTATTACTGTATTATGCAGTAATACATAATTGATACAGCATTCCCTATCTGTCGGTCACTACCAGTTATGTCGAACGACATATGGGGTCTCACTTGGGAGGCCAATCATCTATGAGTTTAAGAGAAAACGCCAATGAAAATTGCGTAGTGTATTTAACATACCTGAGCCACTCCCTGTGCCAACGGGTATAAAGGGCGACAGGTGCATCCACTCATTAGATTTTTGCTTCGGAGCCAAGTGGTTGTATGAAAGCTGTTATACTCCACAAAGCCATTCATCTGCTGTGTGTCGGGAAGCCATTCTGGTTGGCGGTACGGCGCAAACAGTGGTGTCCCTTTCAGCGATTCCTCTGGGTGATTCAACTAAGAGAGCAGATTTCGGTCGTTTCCTGTTCTCTGACAACGGCCACGAGCGTTGTCTTCCATGTCTGGGCATTCAGCATGCTGAAGGCGCATTCGTGGATGGTTCATGCACGCACTGCGTGTTTGACCATGGCAACGCTGCGACCGCGTCTCTCCTGTCTTAAAGGGGAAGGAGCAGACCCCTCTGTCACTACCCATTCTGGTTTCTCTGCCATGAACAGAGGACCGCCGGCTAGTGCTCTGGGAGATTTGAAGGTGACAGTGAGAGCTTCTCCGCCGGGCCACACCCCACGGACCTCTTACCCCTTCCGCAGTGTTTGTCCTGTGCGGCTGCTGGGTGATTTTGCTGGGCTGTCTTATGGCAGTCCCAACGGGTCATTTAGTTTGCCGCCGGGGATCAGATGTCTATTGCAGCATCGGGGATGGGCTATTGACCTCTGTGGATGACGCCACTGCCGAAATGGATCCAGAGTTGACAGCTTCAGAAGCTCTGAGCAGCTCCTGGTCTGCTTTGGAGGTCAGCAGAAGGGGAAGGCTGTCTCCAAGAAGAGATTGGACCACTGGATAGTGGATGCCATCGCCTTGGCTTACCGTTCCCTAGGCGAGCCGTGCCCCCTGGGGGTTAATCACACGGAGTGTGGCCTCCTCTTATGCGCTGCTGCACGGTGTCTCTCTGGCAGACATTTGTTGAGTTGCGGGCTGGGCGACACTTAACACCTTCGCGAGGTTCTACAACCTTTGTGTAGAGCCAGTTTCTTCCCGTGTGTTGTGTAACAGGTAATTGGAGGGAAGGGCTGGCTGAGTGATTTTGTGTGGGCGGAACAGCAGCATGGCCTTCTCCAGCAGCGATGTACTTGCCCTTTGCCCCTTGTTACTAAGGTCAGTGAATTTGCACTGGGGCTTTGCAAAGGTTACAACCTTAAGCGTAGCTTTTGGGGCACGCCAGGGCTTGCCGACAATTGCAGTGCCACAGGGTTGTGACGGTGTTCGGCATAATGTCTCCGTTCCCTCCATCAGGGAATGAGGGTTATGTACTTAACCGAGACGTTCATTCTTCAGCTCAATCTCATATTCACAATAAAACAATAATTTGAGGAAAGTGATGTCACAGCGGTGCAGAGATGAACTCAAGCGCAGACAGAATGCACTACACACAAGGTTTATTAAACGACAAAAACAGGGAAAACAAAACCCACAAGAGGGAAAACAATGACTAGTGAATAGATGAATAACTTAATAAGAAAAGTAAAACAAAAAGACTCTTCACTTTGTTAATCACACAACAGAACCACAATCCACAAGACTCTCAATGTTTGACTATGTGTAACAATGTACCTCACCAGACAGTGAACACAAGGGGATTCAAATAGGGAGACTAATGATAACATAACAGGTGGCACAGGTAAGGCAATAATGACAAAACGAAGATAACAAGGGGGTGGGGCAAGGGAATGAGACAACACAAGCACATGACCCAAAGACAAGGACATGTTCTTGCACACAAAACACGGGCCTGTCATGATCCTGCCTCAAGACTAGAGAAAATCAAGGACACGAGGGCAGAATCATGACAAGTGATATATTTGTTGTACTGCCTTTTCATCTGATTTCAGATAACAGTGCTGCTCACTGCATTTGTTACAAGGTGTTGCTGAAAGTTAAAATAACTTCTTTGTTTGCAACCATTTCAATGCATTTGAATATAAAAATATGTACTGCTGACTCACTCATAAAAAAACAATTGTCACCATTAATAGCAGAACAATGAAACAAAGCACCATCAATAACTCAATATCAAATACTATTATTAATATATAATACTATTATTTATACAATATATGATTTATTGAATAATAATATTTAATAAACAACAACAGCCATTATAAAAGTTGCTAAGCAATTCAGTCCAAAATAAAGGGCAGAGATCTGATATGCATCAGTTATTTAACATACTGTGTTACATTAAGATTTCGACCCTAGCCAAAACTATATATATATATATATATATATATATATATATATATATATATATTTTTTTTTTGTGCTGTCCCACATTCCACAAAATGCAACATTTTTGAACGATGCGGCATGTCATATTTAGTTCCTTCAATTTTGCTGATGATGCTGAATAATGTGGCTGCACTTGAAATGAAATGGACATTTATTTGCAGATCTGCTTTATGAAAATTGCTCACATTCTCCTGCAGCCCCAAGTTTCACAATAACATTCATTTTCACTCACTGTTGTTTTCATTGTGGGAGTTCTTTGCTTAGTCTCAGGTTGTTGAAGTTTCCCAAAATTATAAGTAAACAGCAGGTTCTTATTTTCCTCTGGTGCTACCTGGTCTGCCGGCCTCTGCGGCACAGGCTACTGCTATACATGTGACTGTTATGGTCAAAGATTTGTTATTTTTATTTGTGGGTATTGTGTATACTGATTTGGTCCATCTTTTTCTCCTGAGGTTGAACTCTGCCCCTACACACCTGTAGCTTGTTGAGTAAGGACACTCTGAGCTGAATATAAGGTGGAAGTTGTGTTGTGGCTCTCCTTGTTCCAGCTCGTATCTGCCACAGTCACTTCTACGCTCTTTGAGCATAACTCAAACTTGTTGAGAATCTCCTGCTGTCCAGCTACCGTTGATGAAAAGGGCATTCAGTGAGCTTTGTGCATGTCTTGTTGTCAAGCCAGACCCTGATAAGTGGTGCTTATTCTGTTTTTTTTTTTTTTTTTTTTTTTAATGTTTCTGTTGATCTTTGTTTAGCTTTTTTGGTTGGATACATATCGTTGTATTTTGCTTTAGTTGATTCCATTTCTAATAGTTTTCACTACTAAAACATTTCCTGTCCCACTACCTTTTTATTTTTACAAAACTGCATATCAAAATGCCAACAAAAAGCAGTGGGCAGCTATTTTTCCAGTGTCTTGGGAGCAATTGTAGGTTCACAATTTCACAATTTCTTATTTAAAGAACAGGGATCTATCGAAGTCTGATCATGTTTGTGACTTTAGCCATGGGTACGAGATTGGAAGAGCACTGTTCATTCACTCCCCCAACCTACAACTCCTGCCAGCACTGAGTCTCAAACCTGTGACCTTCTGGTTAAAAGTCCAACTCTAACCATTAGGCCACAGCTGCCCCCTTCATGTGTCATGGCTATCAGGTGTCGGTGCCTGTGGTTTAATTTAAAGAACAGGGACCAGTATCTGTGAAACGTGGTGGTGGTCGTATCGTGGGTCCGGGCCTGTTTTGTTGCATCTGGGCCAAGACAGCTTGCCATCATTGATATAATAATACATTCTGAATTATACCAGCAAATTCCGAAGGGAAATTTGTGATATGAGTCTCAAGTGAAAGTGATTCATGCAGCAAGACAATGACCCCAAGCACACAGTTTACATTCTAAATAAACACCTTAAAGACATTTTCTAAATGTCAATTTGACATTGGATAGGAAATGTCTTAGATGTACGGCAGATGAGCAAACATTCTAATAAATATGTCTAGCAGATGAAAATCTAGACATCAAATATATATCTCTTTGATGTATGTGTGCTACCAGGGCAATGTTTTGGAATGGCCAAGTCAAAGTCTGTACCTTAATCAGTTGAAATGTTGTGGAAGACATTTTCAAGAAGCAAAGATTCACATACTTTTGCAACTGACAGATATCTAACACTGGGTATTTTTTCTCAGTGGATAAGATACAAAAGCACTCATTTATGTCTCATTTGTTTGAATGGATTCTCTTCTCAGCACTGTATAAGTAGCTGTACAATTATATATTATAAATAATATATAAGTACATAGCAGCTAAAACTTGGCTGTGTAAAGAAACCTATACACATTTAATTAATATGATTGATTCCATATTTGCAAGTACATCTGGTGTTCAAAGTCATTTTTCTTTTTTCTTTTTTTTCATGGTTATATTTATAATTATTTTAATATTGTGTTACTCATTGTTATGAATTATGAAGATGTTACAGTCCATAACAATCTAATAGTTTTTTTTTTTTTTTTTTTTTTTCTTAAATAGCTGAAAAATCATAATTTCTTGTTGTTCAAATTAGTTTTACATTACTTTTTTTTTTCCATCATGTTTCATTGTGTAATCAAAACATTTTATTATACTTTTATTTTGGTAATATTTAATTCATTTCATTTATAAAAGTAATTAAGTAGAGTAATTTATCTATACATACAGTGTGTGTGTGTGTGTGTGTGTGTGTGTGTGTGTGTGTGTGTGTGTATATATATATATATATATATATATATATATATATATATATATATATATATATATATATATATATAAATATATATTAGTACAGACCAAAAGTTTGGACACACCTTCTCATTCAAAGAGTTTTCTTTATTTTCATGACTATGAAAATTGTAGAGTCACATTGAAGGCATCAAGGGCTATTTGACCAAGAAGGAGAGTGATGGGGTGCTGCGCCAGATGACCTGGCCTCCACAGTCACCGGACCTGAACCCAATCGAGATGGTTTAGGGGTGAGCTGGACCGCACACAGAAGGCAAAAGGGCCAACAAGTGCTAAGCATCTCTCGGGGAACTCCTTCAAGACTGTTGGAAGACCATTTCAGGTGACTACCTCTTGAAGCTCATCAAGAGAATGCCAAGAGTGTGCAAAGCAGTAATCAAAGCAAAAGGTGGCTACTTTGAAGAAACTAGAATATGACATATTTTCAGTTGTTTCACACTTTTTTGTCATGTGTATAATTCCATATATAATTCCGCATGTGTTAATTCATAGTTTTGATGCCTTCAGTGTGAATCTACAATTTTCATAGTCATGAAAATAAAGAAAACTCTTTGAATGAGAAGGTGTGTCCAATCAATCCATCAATATATATATATATATATATATATATATATATATATATATATATATATATATATATATATATATATATATATATATATATATTATCATTATTTATTTATTTTGTGTGTGTGTGTGTGTGTGTGTGTGTGTCAATAAATCTTGCGTCAGCTATCTTACCATACCATACTTTGCCTTTAAATTAGTGGATTTATCTCCCACTTCTATGAAAGATACATGAAATGATGTCACTCACTCAGTGTTAAGATCTGAAGCACTGAGAAGTTTATGTGCTCTCTCTAAGAAAATATTTGATCTAAAAAGTTCTTACACAAAGAGTGTCAAATCTGTTACCA
Source organism: Carassius auratus (assembly GCF_003368295.1). Taxonomy (NCBI): domain Eukaryota; kingdom Metazoa; phylum Chordata; class Actinopteri; order Cypriniformes; family Cyprinidae; genus Carassius; species Carassius auratus. The sequence continues at coordinate 21,325,270 of NC_039243.1, read as the reverse complement.
CAATATCAAAATTAAAACATTTTTTTTTTTTCACTGATCACACTTTGTGTTATTTAAAAGTCTTTCAATCATGATTTCAGTAGTGCCATGTGCCCTTGCCATTTATGCTAGCATGTGAAGTTTTTTGCAAAAAATAAAGAACATTGTCAATTCTGTTAACATCAAACTCGAAAAAATATTGACAATGCGGTAACAGAAAAGAAAGTCCATCTGACAATTCTGTCAATTAGTTTTGTCAAATTTAACAATAAAATGCTAATAAAGCAACTCTGAGAGCAGTTGGGGATTACATTTGTATATTCATATCATGACTGATGATGACAGAGGTTGGAAACACAGCGAGTGTCGTCTGATCTTGTGTAAACAATTACACCAATTACGCCATTCCTTCATTTATTCATTGCACAAGTTATGTCACCTTTACGCATTATGTCAAATGCTTCCACAGATTTGTAGCTATAGAATTTTATTCTTGGTTCTTGTCAACAGTATCTTTGCCATGATAAGCACTGAATGAGTGACAGGCTTTATGTTGTAACATTGCGCAAGGTAAATAAGAGGATGACATCTAGTAAAGAAGAGTAATGAAAAGATTCACATTAATCAGATCTTCTTTTAAAATGTTTGCTGAAATAAATACCAAAAAAGATTAATTTATGGAATTTGAGAATCAATATCAAATTGAAGTAAAAATAAATAAATAAATAAATAAATAAATAAAAATAGATAAATATTTGAATTCAAAATTTCATTGAGATATACGATTACAGACTTCAAACTCTATAAGAGTCGCATGCGATATAACTAGGGTCTTATTCTCAAGAATCGGATATGAGAAACAGGAGACTTGAGCAATATTTGTTCTTCATTTAATCTCATTGTGTGTGAGATCCTATTTAAGGTTGTTGTTTTTTTTCGGGGCTAAGACAAAAACACGTAATTAGTACTAGAGCATTGCTGCATGATCATAAATTCAATCTTAAAATTGACAATCCTCTAATGCTAATATGATGGAGGGTTTGATTCCCCTTAACCTGTCTGATTAGCTCTTTAAGAGTCCTTTAAAACCTCTTATTGTTTGTTGTCCACTCTGTACTGGCAGACTGAAGCATGCATCCTTTATCCCAGATACAACAGCCATGTCCTTCAAATAGATATTTCCCAAGTGCCGTGTAGACGCATTATGCCCATCAGAGACAACTGGGAGCCGAGTGATTCTTTTGGCTGAGGCGGCATCTTCAGTGACAGCCCACCAAAGACTCTTTGGCATGGCTCCTCATCCGGTTAAGGAATGGAATTTGGCAAGCCCTGGGTAAAGCGGTTATCGCTCCCAAACAGATAAGAAGCAAATCTAATCAGAGGAGAAAAAAAAGCATATACTGTAATTGTTCTACTTTTCTTGCTCGTTATTTTGCACTCTCTCTTCCTCTGCCTTTCGCTCACAATCCACTCTTTCAGATCCTTCAAGGGCACGTCTAAAATGACAGCCGAAATACAAACAGCATCATTGTTTTGGAAATGTGAACTGATGTGTGCAAAACTGTACAGTAAAAACTGTATTATTGTGAAATGCTATTACAATTTAAACTGTTTATTTATTGCAACATTTAGCATTATTACTCCAGTCTTCAGTGGCACATGATCCTTGAGAAATTATTCTAACATGCTGATTTATTGATCAAAAAGCATTTCTTAACATCAGTGATGAAAAATATTTTAGATCCATCAAAGGCAATTCCAAAACTTACAGATGAAATAGACTTTAGATTGAAAAAAAAAAAAAAAAAACTCTTTAAGTTTCAGACTGTGCATGTGTACCTTATTCTGAAACTCCACCACCAGTCCTACAGCCTCTCTTTTCAAACATACAGTGATTAGAAATGAGTAAGTATTTTCTCAGAAACACATCAGTTGTTGTGACCAAAGGACTTTCAGACATATGTCCTTCATTCCATCTGGAGGAACCTGGTGACTCATCACCATGGAAACCGCTTGAGCAATTATGTGGAGGACAATTATGATTGGTTTCAGATGATATTTGCATATTAGCCCACTGTGCTATATGAAGGGATAGCAGAATATTATTTTAAAGAAAGAATGTGGAATTGCCATGAAGGCACATCTACGATCAGTTTGGTTTATATTTATTTACTTTTTTTTTTAATCTATCTATCATGTCCACACACACACATACACACACGCACACATTTTAAATATTAAATTATAACACATTTAAAATCCTGTTCTTTCATTATCTCACATTCTTCAAGACACCATGCAGGAAACAAGCAAGCATATGATTGGTGTCACCATAGTGCTGGAAGGGGTCGTGTAGGATATTTATGCATGTGGAGATCCTTGGGGGATGCCATATGCTTGGCAGACCTGTTGCTATTTTCTGCACGCTGTCTTTACTCCTTAAGCACAGTTTGTTAGGAATTATCCATGAACATTGTGTTCTGTGTATTTATTTATTTATTTATTTACATTGCATATCAGTTTGTGCGGTGTTCTGTATATGTATATGAATTTTTCAAAGTGTAAATTTAATTGTATTGTAAATCTAATAGTTATGATTGGATGAGCAGCATTCAAAGCTTTGAAATGTCAAAAATAAATAAATAAATAAATAAAATGATCACCTGAAAACACATTTTATATTAATGTGGCAAGCTGCTGCAACCACTTTGCAACCAGAAATGTTTTAATTTTCATCTTGGTAGAAATAAAACAACCAAATTGGATTTAATTTTAAAATTAAAATCAGCATTCATTCATCCATTGAAATGTGGTAAGATGTGTGCAATGCATTTTAAGTAGGAAAATATGTGCTTTTAGTAATTATTGAGGTAAACCTTACAAAAGGTCAATAATGACAGGTCTAATTTCAGTGCCTCTAACATTTTACATCGACAGTACAGGGTAAAGCCCATCCTTTAACCTGAGCCGAGGGAGTCTGTTTGACAACATTACAAGGATCTCAGGATGAAGTTCTATGCAACTCCATCAAAATCACTGAAAGCTCATCATATTTCCTGTGGGACGTGTGCGCTAACATCTTATCAAATCTCAGTCTAATTTGCTGACTGCACACAATGCAAACTTCTACCCTGGTCAAAAGCGATTTTGTCAGATGCCAGTATTCTCCTGGATGTTCATTATCTCATCATGAACTGATGTTGAACCCTTTATCAGTATAAGGGGGGAATATAATTTGTGTAAATAGATTTTTGGAAGTTTTTTACGTCAGAGATAACTTTATAGAGTCTAGGGACATTTATTTGAAAGTGCGTATGGAGAGGCAGAGGAGCAGGTTCAACCAATCATGCACAATAAGTTTGGTGCATGCAAAAAATAAAATAAAAAAGGCTGTGTTTCCAGGATGCTCAGTTCACCTTTAAAAGTCTGACAATGAAATCAGTGTTTTTTGTTTGTTTGTTTGTTTGTTTTTTGCCCATTCTAACCAACCTAACTTTAACTCTTTGAGCCAGTGAGGCTGCATAGCACCCCTGAATCCCACAATCAATCACAAGGATAGGTGAGGCACGTGAACTGAATGTGATATTTTTGCAAAGATTTACTTTTTTTTTTTCTAAAAAGTGATATATTTATTTATTTATTTATTTATTTATTTATTTATGTATTTATTTATTTTGTTCGATTATGTTCCAAATATTAATTATTCATGTGATGCAAAGCTGAATTTTAGCATCATTACTTCAGATTATGTAACATCATTACTAAAGATTATATGCATATATATATATACATGCGTTGTTAACTGAGAAGATGCGCAAATTCACTTCATTTTCAGCGTTTTTTGGCGCATCTTCTCAGTTAACAACGGCTCTGTGTAGTAACAGCTGCTCTATGTGAAATCACGCACCTGATGGAATTAACCGCTGATTAGAGAACCGGCTTTACTGACGAGATGCGCATTAACGATCGGCAGATCGTGATCGGAGATCCCCTAATATATATATAATGAAGTGTCGTGCAGTGGGATGAGAAAAAAAAGACCTGTTTAAAACACATTGTGTAATACAAATTGTAAAGCCACTGGTGTCCTCCTAAGAATCTTTGTGTCATTCATTTATTAAATTGTTTTGTTGTAAATGTCAGGACACAGGAAAGTTCTGCTTTCAAGAAACACAATTAAAATAAATGAAGCTGAACTACTGTACATTGAACAACTGATCCTGAATCTAACATTTTAGTATTCACTCTTTTAACCATTCATTCTAAGAAGAGCTACACTCTGCAATGAGTGTGAGTGAGAGGATGCTGACCTAACCTGAAGAGTTTAACTGCTCTGAACAACATCACGTTTTTTTTTTTTTTTTTTTTTTTTTTTAAACAACAGGCAGCATGTTTCCATAGCAACCCAAGAGCTGTGTGCATATCCATTGACATTTCTGAAATTCACGGAACCTTGTTAGACTCATCCTTGAGAGCATGTCTTAGAAAAGAGACGAGACCTAAAATGACATTTGCCTCCTAAGAAGCAGTTCAACCCTTTTTACTGGAATGAAAGTCTCACTTTTGGGAAACTCGCCTCTGGGTGGTAAATGACTTGGTAAACTACACCTCCTGAACACACACACACACACACACACATATATTATTACATTACACAACTTTTACCATCATGTTTTAATCAATTTAACACGTTCTTGCTGTGAAAAAAAGAAAAAAGAAAAAGATAAATAATGTTTTAAATGTTAGTAAATGATCCATGTTGGTACTGTTAACAAACTATTTATAATAATGTTTGGTCTTTGAAATTATGATATAAAATAAAACAATTGAGATGAAAAGATTTCATAAAAAAAAAAAAAAAATATAAAAGCAACTATATATATATATATATATATATATATATATATATATATATATATATATATATATATATATATATATATATATATATATATATATATGCCAAAGCAACATTTCTAATTTTCATTGTTATTTATTGATGTTTAGGTACAAGCTATGCGAAATGTATCGGACCACAACAATACTGCATGTAATCTTTTTTTTTTTTTTTTTTTTTTTTTTTTTTTATCACCCTGGTGAAAACATTAATGTGTTGTGATGCATCAAAGGACCACCTACTCACATAACACCTATTTTAATTTTAATGAAACAAACACCCAGTTTAACAACATACTGTAATACACTAGTTACAAACAAGTACAATGAGTTGCTGATAAAATGGCAAGAGGCTGTGCTGTTCTTCCAGTAAACTGTTGAAGAACATTATATGCTCATCCAAATTGAACATCAGGAACAATTCATCATAATAAAAATGATCAAGCCACTTTCAAGACAAGTTTCATAAAACATGCAATTTACAATTTTACATTTCATCACTGAGCTGTGGGGTAGTTTATTAAAATAAATGTGTAAGGAGATGATTTCCCCCACAGGTTTGTACTTGACTTTGAAATATTATGCTGACTTTATTCTGCTGCCAGTTCACTCATTACAATTATCTTCAGTCATCTCAGTTTTACCAGTGAAAGAAAGAAACTTAGCAGAGGTAGAGTCAGATAGCTTAAGGTATGTGCTTCAAAGTTTGCCTTTCATGTACTAATGATTTTGAGCAAATGCAAAGACAATGAATGTTTTCTTTGTGAAAAGCAGCACATATGTAGGTAGCACTTTATTTTACAGTCCTGTTCCTCATGTACATACTATGTACTTATTATAGTAATTACAATAACTATGTAATAACTAGGTACTAACCCTGAACCTACCCCTAAACCTACCCCTACCCCATGTAGTTACCTTGTATTACCAGAACGTTCTTAGATAAATACACTGTAAGTACACTATAAGTACATGCTAGTACACGTACTGTAAAATAAAGTGCAACCCATGTGGATATGTCCTTAGCTGATGGCAACTTTACTGAACATCAACAACATCCATGCAGTTATTTTTTGTAATCATTTATTCATTCATTAATTGTCTTTTCATTAAAAAAAGAAATGTGCATTGGCAACTGAAATAAATAGCTTTAACATTGTTTTATTATATTTCCTCATAATTACAATCACTAAAAGCAGGGACAGACTAGGAGTGAAAACCGGCCCTGGATTTTCTCCCAAATAGGCCCATCACAACTACAGTCGATACAATCTCACATTATTACAGCAATTATGTTGCATTTATGGCAAATAACAACACAAAACCCATGGTGACCCTGCTGACAAAAACAATAGAAACCATCACAGAAATTCTAATGATTTTCACTACAAACCATCTACTTTTCACCATTAACCCTCTGGAGAAGATCAGCGCAGACAAAGGCTGCAGACAGTGCACCTTGTTTGTTATCTTTATTTTATAAATGCACAAAGTTTTGTTGTTATTATGTCTGTATCCAAAAAAAAGTAGACCCTTTACAGATTCGATTTATGTATTGCTCTTATCTGTACGATCAAAACTGAAAGTGTAATTTAAGTTCTTTTCAGGGTTATGAGGTGAAAATGACTCAAAACACGTATCCGCGTTAATCGACTCCAGAGGGTTAAAACCAGCAGTTTCAGTTTCTTTTTTGGTTTTAGTTATCAATAACAACATAATTTATTAATACTTAAACACATTATTTATCTGACAGAATAAAGAACATTCTGTCATAATATAACCTTGATTTATTTAACCCTTGTATGGTGTTAGGGTCTGTGGGACCTGTTTTCGCTTTTTGGCAAAAGAAAATGATACTTTCAATTTGTAATTTTTATTTTTTTCAAACTCAGACTCCTTGGCCTTGGCTCATTTTCTGTGAAGAACATATATCAGAACATATATACATGACCCTCACTGTACACCCCCCACACACACACATTTATACTGCATGCAGAATATTCGTGCCCACTGGAACCGGGGCTAGTAAAAGAGTGGAAACTTTAGGTCCTGTGTACCTTTACTCTGTCCGCTTATTGTCTGGGAAGGCTATTAGTATGCATATGTGTGTTGATCTGTGTGTCTGTCATTGTGTGTGTGAGAGAGAGAGAGTCTGTAAGAGTGTGAATGGAAGTGTTTCTGTTTTGTGTTTCTGCTCCTGCCATTCCCACACAAGGTTGTATCACTTAAATTCATAAAAGTCATTTAACAAAGGTAAATGACACATTTTGACCATATGTGCGGTCTGTGTTGCTTGTAATCTGGATGAAATAAACATCTGTTGAGTATTTCAAAATCTAATTTTTTATTATGATGAACCCAAAACTGCAGTGGGTCCACCAGACCCAGGAACACTGGCTGAGTAGAACATATATGAAAACCACACAAGGGGTAATATTAACTGAGCTAGTCCATGTCAAAGATTTGCCTTATTTTGGACTCAGAAAATAATGTATTTTTTATTTTATTTTTTATATATATATTTTTTTGGATAAATTCAAATGTAAACAAAGGCTTATATTTTAAACTCCAACACATTTAAACCATAATTATCATGGCTATGTGCTATACACCATGTACATTAAAACTGAGATTATGCCATTTTTCAGTGATATGACACTTTTATAGGAAATAATTGTAAAGTTACAAAAGTTGTTCACTCAAGAGCATTGAGTGATTACCTGCAATTTCTTTTAGCATTTGATTAATATTATTTAAACAGACGGCAGCAGGTTTGTAATGGATCTAGGCCTAATATATGGTTACATCAGATGCTTTTGCCCAACTGTTCCCCAGACGTTCAATTAAGGCATCACCGACTATTTTTGCGAATATACGCTATCAGACTCTGTTCTGTGTTTAATACATAATACGAGTTATTTTAGCCCACCATAACAAAACCATAATAAAACCATAACAATATATATTAAAGTCCTTTTTAAAAATATTTTTAAGCATCTAGACTTAAGAATAAAATGATTATATTGGCAGAGCATTTGATAACAAAACAAATAGACTTTTCGGTGATGCCACGATAAATCCACACAGAAATCGGAAACCGTCTAATGTCACAGTTTTCTTGCTTTTCCCAGTGTTTTTGCCCAATTTTGACCTCTTGACAGATTATTACCACCATAGTATTGGTAGGTTAAGGAGCAGGTTTGGGGATGGGATTGGGATTAGGGGTGGGATTAGAATTAGCAAAACAGGTAGTAACTTCAAAAAGAGGGGTAATAATTTGGCAGGGGGTCAACATTGGGCAAAACACCGGCACTGACCAAATTTTCCCTCGTGCGGCCTGTTTGCAGAACTGTATGATATGAGATTCAGTTGGTGTTCCTGCACCTAAAGCAAGCCCAGAGATGATCAAAATTGATATTTGGGAAGCAAACTCTGCATTAATTCCATAATTATTTTCAGCATTCATCATGTTACAATGGAAAATCAGAGAACTCTATCTTGAATCCCGATATAATCTATAATTTACAGCAATAGAAACAATGTATTTTCGCAATTTTTATGGCTATGACAAATTTGACACTCTTTATCTCAGAATTAGATAATGCGACTTTAGCCAGGATTTCACAGAGAGGGTCACATTTCTGACCCTGATGTTTGAATCCAATAATCACCACATAGAAAATATGGGTTAAACTCCCCCTTTTCCTTTGAGTGATTGTGAAGATTACACGGGACAGTGGGAAATAAATTGGGAGGAGCTTGTAGTGTTCAGAGGTAGCCTACATAATTACATGAATTGCGTTTCCACTGTGATTAATTATATCTATTGGGGGTTGGACGAGGGTGGTCTAATTTTGGACTAGGCAAAAAAAACAAACAAAAAAAAAAACAATGAGGGAGGGAGACAGAGAGGAAAATGAGAAGAGGAGGAAGAAAGACGACTAAGACATTACACAAGCAACAACTTATCCAAATCAGTTTGACAGAATCGGGCTGCAAAGACAGTGGCGCCTCTGAATGCTACAGGAATTTGATGTGGTTAAAAATATGTTTTCTTTTCCGCTTTTTATTCCTCACTCAGCTTTTTCTCGTCGTGGTGTTCCACAAGCATCAAGGGAGCAGTCAGTGTCGTGCAACAGGATGGGTTTAGACGAGGATCATTCACTGGTGGTACAATCATTGTTATAGTTGAAATAACTGGAAAACCTGGACCAATGCCTTTTATAAAATAATATGAGACAATATATCTAATGTTGGGAGCAGAATGAAAATGTGTTTGCCTGTGTTTATTTAGGAGGGGATTATTATCTGTTACATTGTGTGTGTGATTACAAATAGAACTGAGCATGATGTATTTGTGCCTTTTGAGGGATTACGTGCTTGTAAATAATGCCAGCATCATGTAGAAGCAGGAACTGTTTGTGTTAAAGCTTAATGTCCAACACATTTTTATTTATTTGTTTTTTTTGCTGTTTGTGAATTTATGTCTACAATATTTTACAACATATATTGTTCAGTTATATGTATGATCAGTTATATAAACAGGCATGTGTAAAATGTAGAATTCATGAATTGGACAGACCAAAAGTTTGGACACACCTTCTCATTCAAAGAGTTTTCTTTATATTCATGACTATGAAAATTGTAGATTCACACTGAAGGCATCAAAACTATGAATTAACACACGTGGAATTATATACATAACAAAAAAAGTGTGAAACAAATGAAAATATGTCATATTCTTCAAAGTAGCCACCTTTTGCTTTGATTACTGCTTTGCACACTCTTGGCATTCTCTTGATGAGCTTCAAGAGGTAGTCCACTGAAATGGTCTTCCAACAGTCTTGAAGGAGTTCCCCGAGAGATGATTAGCACTTGTTGGCCCTTTTGCCTTCAGTCTGCGGTCCAGCTCACCCCTAAACCATCTCGATTGGGCTCAGGTCCGGTGACTGTGGAGGCCAGGTCAGTTTACACTATCAGTTTCTAATGTCATGTTGCTCATTAGTTCATCCATTCATGTCGATGGTCTTCTATGATACTTTTATTTATTTATTTATTTATTTATTTATTTATTTATTTATTTATTTATTTATTTATTTATTTATGTGTCCTGAATTGTGAAGGTGAAGCTTGAAATTCACTAGTGATATCACTAAAGAAAGGAAAATATACCACTTTAGATCAACCAGTGATCAACAACCACTTCTTTTAGAGATGCATCTCATGGAGCTTCATTTAGCAACCAGTATATAGACAGCACAACACAGTGTTACAAATTCTCATAATGGAAGAACAACAAGGAAACATAAAGGGTCAGCAGCCAAGAAGAAGAGGAGTTAGGATGCATGAAGCAAGGCTAAACAGTGGAAGAGGTAAAGCAAGAATGTAGGCCTATGTACTGTATGTCTCTGAAGGAATAAGGATGACTACTGTATATTGCCTCATGTTCTCAATCATGACCCTATATATATGTACTTTTCTTTCTGAATTAACTGTTATTTTCATTGACATAAATGCTTAATTTTGAGAGATGCAATGGTTTGCAAATGTTGAAGATGATTCAAGAAATGTACTGAAGTGACTAAGAAAAACTGTAAAAACTAACATTGACCATGAAATAAATTCACGCAGGTCTAAACTGGTCTTTCCAGCAGGGAAGCCATCTTAAAAGGGGAACACAATTTTCCTCTCTGAATCATCACAAACGCATTCAATCAAAGCATGGTTGGCGGCAACCCTTTGGGTGAGGGCTTTAATCTCTCCTCTGACAGCGGTAAGAACAGCAGAGGTAGTTTGTTTGGGTGTATTATTGCTGGAAGTGGATGGTTGGCGCTCAGAAGTAGTGAGCCAGGGCTGATAATAGGATTACATGAATGAATGGCTTCCTTGCACCTTCATCATTTAAGGCTAACAGTCCACATGAAGAAAACAAATTAAAGCTATCACTGACAAGAGTGGATTGGTCGACACTTACACCACATCAGTGTAAGAGGGCAGAGGGCTTTCCAATCACATGACCAGTCTCTGACGTGTTGTGTGTGAAGTGTAACCATGAATGCTGAAGAAACGCAGTGGCAGTTTATGTGAATGATGAGATAGGACAAATATTTATACAACCACGGCACTGTTATATAAAACCAAAGCTAGGAGAATTCGCGTCTACCGTGCCGCGAAACCTCCAGACGCGCGGAAACAAGTCTTTACATTGTAAGTTATAATAACATAGTTTGCTGATGCTAACATTAACGTCAGCAAGTTCGAGGCGCATTACGATTAGCAGCAGCACGCACATGCAGCACATTTCACATACTTTCTAGACTAGACCGAACTAGAATAGAGCAATTATTAAATATCGTTCTTGTTCCCCCTTTTTTGTTACATATACATGGCTAAAATGTGCCTAATATTTCTATAGGCTAATGAAATAATACCGGCATTAAAAAAAAATAAAAAATCATTAGGTTATTTTTGGTGCCCCCTCAGCACTTGGTGCCCTACGCACAGTGCGTGATGCGCGTGTTGGGAGCGGCGGCGCTGGTTCTCTGTCACTTTCATAGAGTAAGAACTGCCATTGATTTTCTAATCATTTATTAAAATGATAAAAAAAAATAATAAAAAAATAAGAGAGAATAAGCCTGTATTATCATTCAGAATAACATAAGTGTGCAAGTTTGCATGGACAACTAGTTTGTATGTGAACATAATGCTGAAATTAACACAGTTAAATCATTCAGAACATAGATAGATATTTAGATATTTATGTTTATGCTTATGCAGTGTTGTTTTAGTATTTCTATTATAACCACCGGCACTATTATTTAGATTTATTTCCATTCATATATATATATATATATATATATATATATATATATATATATATATATATATATATATATATATACAATATTATTTATTATTTATTTATTTATTATTTAAATTTTAGTTAGTGTTATAAATTAGTTTATATATTTCATTTATTAATTTAGTTATTAATTAAGTTGTTATTATTATTATTATTATTATTATTATTATTATTATTATTATTATTATTATTATTATTATTATTATTGTTGTTGTTGTTGTTGGTGTTTGTTCAGTTTTAGCTATTTTTGTAGATTAAGTTAGACTAAATGAAATTGAGAACATTGTTTAGGCAACTATTGGGAATGAAATAATAAAAATGTCCTGTCATAGTTTATGGCATTGCAATTTAGAGTAGTCTATATATCCAAATGTTGTGTTTACTTACAACTTTGTATTTCATGTGTTAATCACACCTGCATATTGATGTTTGACCATATCCGAGTTGCTCGCTTGCAGTCTTAATTAATTAATTAATTCATTTATTAAATAAGGAGGCATTGGTAAGTCTTGGCAAGCTCTCATTTGGTTAGTGTTGCACATGATTATTGATTCCATTGATTTGTAACTGTTTCGTCTAATGCAGCTATTTCACACAATATGCAAAACTGTATCTTTAGTAGTTGAAGCAGCTTGCCAAATTTGGCACATTTCTTTCTGATAGTACTGGATTACTGCAGCATTCAGTGCTCAAATATTTATAAATGACTGTCCAAGGCTTAAGTCCTATATTGCTGTGAGAGTTTATCTTGTAATGTCTTTTGTATGAATATTTAATATTTGTTTGGATTAGTTTGGTACTTAGCCATTAACACTTGGGGTTATGTACATCCATTTAGTTGTTTTTAACACATTTAATCCTTCTTACTCACATCAGGGTCCTTTTTTAGCGATAGTTTTCATGTTGTACATTTGCCATTAGTATCAACAAATATTCTGCAGACAACATTGTTTTTATTTACAAAATTAAATTGTTATATATTTGTTTTTGAGTCTAAATATATATATATATATATATATATATATATATGGTTCTAGAACAAAACATGATACTTGACAGATATTCAGTCCTACTGAAAAGAGAGAAATTTAGAACGGATAAACTAATCGAATGAAACCTAAACCACCAAACTAAATAAAGACCTCAAGCTTGAGATGAGAGAATGATAAAGCAGTTTTGAGAAACGCTGCAGAAGAGGTCATAAACAACAGAAAGCTGTTGAGCTTTGATATCACATATAACTGACATATCTGCAGCCGAGTAAAATAGAGAAACTTCACTGTAATATGTGTCTCTGATGAACATCAACATAAAAATGCAGTCCAAGATATTCCTCGCAGTTGGCATCTGGGAAGAGAAATCTGCAGAGGGTAGAGGCATCCCAATTGGATAAACAAACTTTATTTATTTATTTATTTATTGTAATTTTGTTTGTTTGTGTGGACTGTATCTATGACAGTGCTTTACAAATGATGGGGAACGCATGTGCCAGTTATGCAAAAAAAAACAAAAAACCTTTATTTGAGTTAACCCTGCAGTGTAGTGTTTTGAATTGGTAATAAACAGTAAACTTAACCATCAAAAAATAATAAGTTTAGAACTGCATATTTACATCATTTACAAATCGTCCCCTTGGAATTCTAAGGTTCTATCTGACATTTTTGTCAAAATTGAGTTTTTCACATATTCTTAATCAGTGACAACTTATTTATATTATGTGATAGATTTTTTTTAAAGGACTTCCCAGAGGAGAAAACGCTTCTTTCTCTTCCTATCCTGCATGCCATTATACCAACTAAATCTGAACTGGGCTGTCTGGCAATCCGTGCACCCCTGCGTTCACAGCAGCAAGCTTCTGGCTACAGCGACAACAAACTCCTGCCCTTCATTAGCATTGAAAATACTGCCGATACCATCACCAATTCCCCATCTTAGGAAACACATTTTCCCCTACAGACTCTGCTTTCCTGTAACTCCATTTTATTAGTGGTGCTTTCTACAGCAAGCATCACAATTACTATTGCTTATGCTCAGGGGTAGGGATTTGAACTAAGTATATAGTTCCAAGCATTCATATTAATTATGTGTTGTTGTTTTTTTTCTTTTTTTTTTTTTTCTTTATACATATATTTTAGGAAGCCACTGGTCAGATAAAATAAATGAAAAAATAAAAGAAAATAAATAAATCATGATGCTTTAGATGTTTTAGAAGAAATTTTTGAAAAGTTTGAAAATGAAATGTTGTCCTCATTTATTGTTCTGCCCTAATCGAATTTCAGTGCATAAAAAAAAAAATAAAAAAAAAAATAAATAAATAAATAAAGAGGATCAAGTGCGGGTGCGGCAGTGGTTCCGATGGTACCGCTTGCATGGTATTTGGGTGCCTGGCTAGTGATATTCAGCCTGTCTCCCTGGCTTCTGCAGATCATCAGCCTCGGCTATGCGATTCAGTGTCCCCCCACCGGGCGAACAGTGAAGGCAGCTGATGCTCCTGTCATGCGTGCAGGGATCTCAGTCCTACTGGTGAAAGATGTGATAGAGCCAGTCCCTCCAGCCAATAGGAGGACTGGATTTTTACAGCCCATACTTCATTGTACAGAAGAAAGGTGGTGGGTTACGGCCAGTCTTGACCTTCATGTCTTGAACTGGGTCCTTCATCGGTTACCGTTCTATATGTTAACGCAGAAATTGGTTGGTTTGCAGCGATTGATCTGAAGGACGTGTACTTTCATGTGTCAAACCTTCCATGCTACAGAACATTTCTGCAGTTTGCTTTCGATGGATGGGCATGTCAGTACAAGATCCTGCCCTTCGGCCTATCCCTGTCTCCCCGTGTTTTCACGGAAGTTGCGGAGGTGGCTCTTGTTCCCCTCAGAGAGCAGGGTGTTTTTCGATGATTGGCTTATACTAGCACAGTCTAGGGATCAGTTCTGCAAGCACAGGGACCGGATGCTCCTTCACCTCAGCCTATTGGGTTTTTGGGTCAACTCGGAAAAGAGCAAACCCTATCTGATGCAGAGGATCTCTTTTCTCAGTATGGAGTTGGATTCGGTCAAACAGACAGCATGCCTCAAATAGGAACATGTGCAGTTGAAGCTGATCTGCTTGAATGAATTCAAAGGCAGGACTGCGGACCCACTGAAACTATTTCAGAGGCTCCCTGGGGCATATGGAAGCTGCAGCAGCACTTACACTCCTAGGACTATTACATATGAGACCGCTTCAGCACGTCCCGAGGTGGGCATGGCACTCACCAAGTTACACCAGCCTGTTGCCAAAGCTTCACCCCATGGTCACATCTTACGTTCCTCTGGGCAGTAGTGCCCCTAGAACAGGTCTCCAGGCATGCCGTGGTTTACACAAGATGACTTGGAAACATTTAGGAGCTACTCAGGTAGACCTGTTTGCTTCTCCAGAGACCTCTCACTGTCAGTTGTTCTACTCACTGACCGAGGAAACACTCTGCACAGACACACTGGTTCCTTACCAGGCCTGAAGGTTAAATAATCCCCGCCCCCCCTCCTTACCCTCTTGAGACCTGTCTCTACTGCTTAAAACACTACAACAGGGCCCATTTGAGCCTTTGCACTCAGTCGAGCTAAAGTTTATTCACTGAAAACTCTTGCACTGGCCTCCATCAAGAGGGTAGGGGACCTGCATGCATTTTCGGTCAATGATTCAAATTTTGGCTGGCTGACTCCCAGGTAATCCTGAGGCACCGGCCCAACTATGTGCGCAATGCTCCCACTACTTCATTCAGGGATCAGGTAGTGAACCTGCAAGTGATGCCCATGGAGGAGGATCCTCCTGGGCGCTGGCTTGTTGCGCCTTGCTGACAGATATTTGTAGAGCTGCGGGCTGGTCGACCCCCAAAGCTAGATTCTATAGACTTCATGTGGAGCCAGTATCCTCCTGTGTCCTCACCTCAAATGGGTAGTGGCACTGAGATGCCGAGGTTAGTATCGGCTCGCTAAAACTACTCCAGATTGCCTGTACTCTAGACCATGTTCAGCTCCTCCATCCCCTCGGCAACCAGACGTGGTGAAACATCCAGCACCAGGCCTTCGCTCAATGAATCCTTGAGAACTAGTAGAATATGTGTGAAGTCCATGGTATAGCCTCAGAGCCTGTGTTTACCCTGTTTTAAACAGAAAGGGGCATAGGTGGCTCACATAGGGCACTGGAAGGGGCAGGATCCATGGATCCAGGATTCGTTGGCCACCGACTTGAGATCAAGAGTGACCGACTGAAAGGTAACGTCTCGGCTACATCGGTAACCCTTTTTCCCTGAAGGAGGGAATGGAGACGTCACATCTGATTGATGTCTTGAAGTGTGGTCATCATAGTATAAGCGGAATATATGCTCTGTATATATTAATATATGCATAATATATGTAAGGAATAATTGATGACTGTCTGTTGAATTATTAGAAAAATAATGCACACCTGAGGTCATGTGGCCAACACCACCACAAAGGTAACGTCAATTATTCCTTACATATATTATACATATATTAATATATAAAGAGTATATGTACAAATCCCCCCAACTTAACTTTGCCCTACTTTCTCCACCAAATGTCTCTCACCCAAAGTTAAACTGTGTTGGATGTGACTTGCAGCCAAAAAGAAAACAGCCACTGGAGCATTACCTTTGTATTTTTTACAAATACAGTACAATATAAATACATATAGTACAATAAATCATATAAGAGGGTAGCAGAATACTTTTATACAGTACCTTTTGATGCGGCCCTGAACAAATAAAGACATAAAGTGCATAACCTGCTAAGGCAGGGTCACAGATCTGTACATCCCTGATAAATCAACAGCTGAAAGTCTTCAAATTTTCCAGTAACAAAGGTAACGTTTGGCCATGAATAATGGATTAAAGCCATACTTCCATACAGCCATACAGAAGACTGGGCCTATTGATCAGTGCTTGGCCTGTAGGTAGTGTGTTGAACAGAAGAGCTTTTGAGAGATGGAGAATGAGAAGACATAGCAAGTAGTCAATTTATAGCAGTGTCTTGGAGAACACACTGGACCTCTGCTGCCAAAGACCTGCAACGTTTCATTATCTGGGCTCTGTAGAGTAGAACTTCAGAAAGTGATGGGAGACGATTCCTTAATGGAGTTCCAGTTCATTGAGTTAAAGCGGTTCAATATAATGGTAAGATGAGGCGCTCAAAGAGTTCACATGCACTGACCTTGAAAGTTTCAGAAAATTATTGTATAGTGGTTAAAGGAACAGTTAATCCCAAAATAAAATCTGTTAGGAGTGGGAATCTAATTACTGATAGTGAAAAATATATAATTATACATGGCTTATTATGCAAACCCAATTCCAAACAAGTTGGGACACTGTACAAATTGTGAATAAAAACAGTATGCAATGATGTGGAAGTTTCAAATTTCAATATTTTATTCAGAATACAACACAGATGACATATCAAATGTTTAAACTGAGAAAATGTATAATTTTAAGAGAAAAAAAAATAAGTTGATTTTAAATTTCATGGCATCAACAAATTTAAAAAAAAGTTGGGAAAGGCCATGTTTAGTACTGTCCTTCAACTTAATAAATGTATATATTTATGCTTTATTTCAGCTAAATACATTCATTTTTAATAGTTACGTTTGTGAGATCTTTTTCACACCATGTGAGACTATGTCTGTATGTGTGCATTTGTGTGTGTGTGTGTGTGTGTGTGTGTACAAACCCAATTCCAAACAAGTTGGGACACTGTACAGATTGTGAATAAAAACAGAATGCAATGATGTGGAAGTTTCAAATTTCAGTATTTTATTCAGAATACAACAAATATTTAAACTGAGAAAATGTATCATTTTAAGGAAAAAAATAGATTTGAAAAGTTGGGACAAGGCAATGTTTACTACTGTGTGGCATCCCTTCTTCTTGTTATAACAGTCTGCAAACTTCTGGGGACTGAGGAGACAAGTTGCTCAAGTTTAGGAATAGGAATGTTGTCCCATTCTTGTCTAATACAAGCTGCTAGTTGCTCAACTGACTTAGTTGAGCAACTAGCAACTAGTCTTCCTTGTCGCATCTCCCTCTTTATGATGTGCCAAATGTTTTCTATGGGTTAAAGATCTGGACTGCAGTCTGGCCATTTCAGTACCTGGATCCGTCTTCTACGCAGCCATGATGTTGTAATTGATGAAGTATGTGGTCTGGCATTGTCATGTTGGAAAATGCAAGGTCTTCCCTGAAAGAGACGATGTCTGGATGGGAGCATATGCTTTTCTAGAACTTGGATATAACTTTCAGCATTGATGGTGCTTTTCCAGATGTGTAAGCTGCCCATGCCACACTCACTCATGCAACCCCATACCATCAGAGATACAGGCTTTTGAACTGAGTGCTAATAACAACTTGGGTTGTCCTTGTCCTCTTTAGTCCGGATGACATGGCGTCCCAGTCTTCCAAAAATGTATTTCAAATTTTGATTCGTCTGACCACAGAACAGTTTCCCACTTTGCCATTTTAAATTAGCCTTGGCCCAGAGAAAACGCCTGCACTTCTGGATCATGTTAAGATATGGCCTTGACCCTTACGCACATAGATTGTTCCATATTCTCTGAATTTTTGGATGATATTATGCACTGTAGATGATTATAACTTCAAACTCTTTAAAAATTTTTAAAGTGAAATTGTGAAATTGGTGATCCTCTACCTATCTTGACTTCTGAGAGACACTGCCACTCTGAGAGGCTCTTTTTATACCCAATCATGTTGCCAATTGACCTAATAAGTTGCAAATTGGTCCTCCAGATACATGTCTGTGCTATCCCCTGTATCATCAGCCCAAAACTTGCTAGAATTACAAAAACAATATATATATATATATATAATATATTATAAAATGTTAAATCTTTACCCCCCCCCAAAAATAAATAAATAAATAAACAAATAATAATAATAATAATAATAATAATAATAATAATAATAATAATAATAATAATAATAATAATAATAATAATAATAAAGAATACTAATAATAATAGATAATAATAAAAGATTTTCACATAACTTAGAAAGAAAAATTCTAGTCCCGGGAACCATTGTTCTGCATGTGTTTTATGGCCTTATTCAAGTGATTTAACATTTTTAGTTTTTCACTAACCATGCATAACATTTTTTGTTTTCTCAAAAACAAAATAATGTACATACATGCTTCTCATATAGTATTATAGCCCAGTTTGTGCTGATTACAGTGAGATTAGACTTTAGCCATTTAAATGTTTATTAGAAAGTAAAAAAAAGCACAAATGTCAGGGCATGACAAAACTTCTCCAGGCCCCAAAAATACCCTCAGGTTAAAAAAAAAAAAAAAAAAAAAAAAAAAAAAAAAACATACCATATATATATATATATATATATATATATATATATATATATATATATATATATATATATATATATATATATATATATACACACACACACACACCACTAACAAACCACAATGTCTTACGTCTAAGGCTACGGCTAGGAAACTGAGAATGTTAATGTTGTACTGAATGATTTTGACCTTATAGCTAATAACTTGTCACCAGTTTTTCTGCTGACAGATGCAGTCCGCAGCAAACTCACCGACAAGCTGTACAAAAGAAATCCTCAATCCTGTTCACCCAGCTGTCCATTTGACACCCCCCCCCCCCCACCACCACCCCTACCCACTCACATTTCTACTTCTCATGACATTTACTCATGTTAACGATGTCTACTGATTGATAAACAATAATCATTTAAATATTATAAAACATCACAGGTTGATTTTTTTTGATCGATTCATTCATGGCTGTACATCATTCTTTTTGAAACTGTAAGTAACAACAACTTAGTAAAAGGTAATGTACTGTTGCTGCGAAACCTCAAATATGTGATGAATTTGCATCTGTATTAATTCATACATGCACATCCAACTTTGCCTGGAAACAATATCTGACTCACCTTTGACTTTATAGTGATGGTTTCTGCATAATGTGCTCTAAAGCCTGTCAGGGAATACCTGTTTTATTTTAAATTGTTTCTGCATAGATGTAGGTTCTCCAGAAGTGTTTTTAAACTTGTTGGTGCTAAGCCCAGAGTTATAATAAACGATACTTTCTCCAAAAAAATAAATAAATAAATAAATAAATAAATAAATAAATAAATAAATAAATAAATAAATAATAATAATAATAATAATAATAATAATAATAATAATAATAATAATAATAATAATAATAATAATAATTCCCCTGCTGTGCTGGTGCATGGGGTCCTTCTCATAAATGAATCTGAACTGGTAGGTTTAACATTGTAAACTGACCAAAGGCTTTATGTAGTACAGCAAAAAAAATATCACACCCTTTCTATCACAGTATGCTGCACACCTTCTTGTCCAGGCCCTTGTCATTTCTAGGCCGGACTACTGCAAAGCTCTTCTAGTTATACTTCCATCAAGCACAATCAAACCTCTACAAATGATTCAGAATGCAGCGACACGACTGGTCTTCAATGATCCCCAAAAAAACATGTTACACCTCTCTTTATCTCCTTGCACTTTCTACCGGTTGCAGCTCGCATCAAGATAAAGACATTGATGCTTGCATATAGAACAGCCACAGACTCGGCACTCCTCTACTTCCACTCACTATGAATCAACATCCCCTCCAGAGGTCTGAGATCCGCTAGTGAGTGATGCCTCATGGTACTATCACAGAGAGGCTCATCATCATCAAAAATAACAATAATAAAATAAATAAAACCTTTCTTTATTTATTCCATCTCTTTTTAGCCTGTATTTATTTGAAGAATGTCTCAAACTTGGTATTACAAGCATTTCCTGTGTCTATTTTCCTCTTTAAGAAGAATCACTTTATGGATACCCCAATTGTAAGTAGCTTTGGATAAAAGTGTCTGCAAAATGAGTAAATGTACTACTACTACTACTACTAAAGATAATAAAAACTATTATTATTATTATTTTATACTTAATTCAGTCTCAACAAGCATCGATGTAATAAATGTGATTTTTTTTTTATTCAACTTATAACTTAGACTTTAACAAACCTATAATTTATTAAATACTTATCAATTGACAGTGTTGTAATTATTATTATTATTTCTTTTTTATTTATTTTTTTGAAAATTAATGTAATCTTCAAAATGATTTTTGATGATTTTATATGAATTCATAGAACTATGAATAATTTGTCAGTCCAATGACTTAAAGGTAAATAAATATTTCCAAGCCTGTTTATATAGTGTTTAGTGCATTATTTTGCTGGTGCTCTCAATACAGCAATATGTTTTTTACCCAAGATATCGTTAGTTTAGTAATGAAGAACACAAGGCATTTTCATCTCTGTTTCAGGATGTTGAGGACTTGTTTTTCTTTTTTCTTTTTTTTTTTTTTTTTTTTTTGCCATTACAAATAAGTCAGCGGATGGTGTTATGCAAATCTAGTCTCAAGGGGACAACATGAACATGAAAAAATAAATCAATCAATACCGAGGACAATGAACATGTGACTCGCCAAGCCACTTTCCTCCACTTAAGATGCCAAAATATATTCTGTGTCTGCAGAAAGCTGCATGCACCAAGGCCACAATTTTGTACCTAAATGCATTTATAATTTGTTTTATACACATTTAAATGCATGTCCCCATATCAGACAACCCTGGTTTTAACGAACAGCTTCTGCTGGGTTTTATCCTCCAAAATGAAGAGACTATGCAAATGTAAACATATGTCTGTGCTATCCTGTAAGGTAATTGCGATAGCTTGAGGTCAATTCCCCCGCTGGGCAATTTATTGCGTGCTTAATTTATTACCTTTATCAAAGAAATTCCTTTCCGGCTCTTTTCCCCCTCCTTTATTTCCTAAGACAAGTCTTTAAAATGTGTCAAATAAGCAGAAGGATGTTTCTCTGTGCTTGGTAAGCTTGTGAATGTGTGAAAGGTTATCAAGGTATAGAAAAATGAATTTGTCAGAATCCAAGGCGAATAGAACTGCAATCACGCATCACTCGGTGGTTGGGGATGTCAGCTAGCCGACAGTGATTTGGGTTTCCGTCCCGACTGGTGTGAGTCGGCACAAAACAGCCATTCAGAAACAGGAAGAACAATTATCTTCAGATTGCCGCATTTGATTGAGTTCATGACATTTTCCGAATCCAAATGCATTTGAAGCCATCAGGTTGCCGGCCTTGCATAAAGCAGTGCTTATTTCATGCTTTACTGTCACCTAATTGGGTTGTCTGAAAATATGCACCGTATTTGTCGCAGTATGCGGTTAATTGATTTAATTTACAAGCTCATGATATGCAATTGCTCTTGTCTAATTTGGAGCGATCATTGTTATGTTCGAGAGATAATAAAGAGACGTAACTAATGGTGGAGATTAGATACATAAATGAAGGTGCTTTACCTCTATCACCACATAATGAGACAAACAGCCCTGACATTATTAAGCTTTTTTTTTTTTTATCATTTCATTACCAAATGCTTTCAGATTGAAGTCTTTCATTTAATTCAAGTCATGAGAAAAGTATTTGGACTAAGTTTCTTTTGAGTAATGCTTAGCGTTTTTGTGTAATAGACCCAATTCTGTGCAAATAGCAAAACATAATGGTGCATAACTTCAGATCATGCCATTGAATTTTCTGTCTCATTATATACAATGTGAAGTAGTCCCCAAATGCATTTGGACACATGAGACACACTATACAATGTATGAATGTCATCACATTAAATATACAAAATATGAAACCAAGTGGAATATTTTTTATATATATATAAAAGCTTTTAAGCACACTTTTCGAGCAAAACATTTCACAAAAACACAAGTGTGACAGGTAAGAAAATTATAAAAAACAATAGATATTCGGAAAGCTCTGTACTTTGTGAGTGAGGAAGAGAGAGAGAGAGAGAGAGTTTTTTTAACAAAACAACTTTATTAAATCACTTTTTAAATTCATCAAATATTAACACCACAAAACATCTCAAAACAACTCTCCCTCCAGAACATTACAGACAACATCTTTCTAAAGCCACTGCTGTACAAAAGTTTCAACATCATTCATTGCTCTATAATACCTAAAATCTATTATAATCATAGACCTTACAAATGGTTTAAAATCTGGCAGAATTTCATGACCATGCACATTCTCAATTTTGTTTATTCTTGTAGTAAGTATAGCAAGCTTTGCTTGACCCACTAAGAAGTTAATTTTATCTTTTGCTTCTGGCTATAACCAGCACCCAGAATAAATTTACATTGAGCATATTCTTCTCCACACTCTACTCTCTACTCAACAGATCAAATAAAGTCATTAAACTTTTACATTCCATATAATAAATACAGTATTTCTACATCAAAAACAAATACACTTGTCATCAACACTGGGATTAACAACAGAAACAAAAACATTAAAGGTACAATTTGTAAGATATTTGCAGTAAAATATCCAAAAATCACTAGGCTAGTGTTATATATTTGGTCCAGCTGATTACTAACAATATCTCTAATGTTTTCAACTACTTGTAAATCATGATAAAATTCCCTGTTACAATAAAACCTTCACAATCATCGGGAAGAAGGTGGGAACCGGCGGACAATCAAATGAAAGCTTTAATAATAAAATAAACACAAAACAGTTTACACAAACAAAATCAAAACATAAAATAAAACCCAGGCCTGGTCCTCTCTTGTCCTTCACTGTCGTCGCTCCTATTTTATATCCTTCCATCTCCTCCGTGGGACTCGAGACCGGTGGGTCGAACAGGTGTCGCTCATTTCTCAATCACTCTCGGCCCCGCGTCACTCGTCACATTCCCATTCTAAACAGTGACACAGGGCAGTGCAGTCACCTGTCAATGACGTTAGTTACACTTTGCTACAGCCTTTACTGACGTAGAAACCACATGGCAACAGTGTCGTAGACCAATGCGAAAGTAGTGTCTAGCGTCCAGTAAACCACTAGCTTGCTTCAAGCAGTTCCTTATTTACTTTTTCTTGAACGTTTTATAGTGGATTGTGTTACTTATTTATGGAACATAATTGCTGTTTACCATCTGCCACTGTTTCTGTTGACAAGTAAGTTTATGGGCCAACCAAACGACCCAAGAAGAGTTTGGGACAAGAGGAGAGAAAGAGTGAGGATCAATATCGGTGTTGCATTTTCTAGATGGAGAGAGCTTCGTGATAAACTTCAATTAGAAAGAGATGCCAATCTCGCTTGTGTTTTACTCGACAGGTGAGTTGTTTTGATTTGTATCTTTACAGAAAACATATACTATTATAACGATCAACAAGATTAGTATTTTGGGGCATACATGCCAAACGTGAGGTATCACGTCTCTAGATCCGCGCGAGGACGCGTCTGATCCATAGTCTGATCGCGTCTTTGCATTGACTTTGTATGTAATCTACTGCCGCAAATCGTTGAACTCGCATTTGAAAATTATGACATCAAACACAACATTTATAAAACTTTACCTCATCCTTTAAATCCATGGTTTATATTTCTGTCTGATTGATGGTCGTCAGCGGTTGGGTAGATGACAACAATCATTCCACTTTCCTTCTTAGCATCATCACACCACGCAATTGTTATTGTTTTGGCAGTGCACCCTCTCGTGGCAGGTCTTACAACCTGTACCTTTAAGCTAATTTCTTTTTTTATAGGATATCATTCATTTCTTGTTGCGCCACACTGCTGATTACAATTAAGCATTGTAAATTTGTCCAATGGACGTTTTCTTTAAGATTAATACATAAAACATATTTTACATCATCGCTTAGCTCCTCTGGTGCTGATCATTCCGCTTTATCATTCCAGCGTTTAATAACATATGCGTGCTCCCGTGCAAACATTTGCTGAACAGCAACCTCTGGACACAGTTTTCACTAGGTCACCAATTTCGGCACATCACCGGCGCCGCCGCAGCCACCATTTCTTTTAAGCAAATGCTGGCAAACATCGTTCACAACTTCTAGCTTAACAGAAAGCGTTATTTTTATACACACCAATTCAACTTTTAGAATACTTTAAAAAATAAAATAAATGAAAACTGACACAAAGAAAAAAAATAAGAAAGTACACACAGACAATTATTTTACATAGTCCATTTTTTTTCTACAGAGGTTGTGCAGAAAACACTGTTTAATATTTAGATTAGAGGCCAAAATGCAAATAAAACATTTAAAAAATATAATTTCAAGTGTATGGAGAGAAAGTGATGTTAGGTGTGATAAAACTCTAGCATCATTTGTTTACAGATCTAATATAATGAGGTTCAAGTGTTTTTAAGAGCAACTCAAGTGCTCAAATACTTTTCTGTCTCTGTAAGATGCTCTCTTCAGCCTTGCATATTACTGTAACTCAGCAGAATTTCCTTTGCATTAGCAGTGGCCATTTCTTCCTGCATTACACAAGCAACCTAATGGATACCAGCCTGTCTGTTTTTTTTTTTTTTTTTTTTTGGATTGTTGTTGTTGTTTGGCAGCACTGGCTCTCTGAGGACATGAGAAAAGGCAAGTTTCAGTAGGCAGAAAGCATCCTGGGAGAACTCATCCGCCAGTCTGTTTTGTGATCTTCTGCCCAGGAGCTTTGAGAAGGGCCAATTTTATCAGATACTTCAAGCATTACATGACATGTCCTGTTTAAAACACTGGCTCTGAATGAAAAGAAAATGAAGACTGGTGACTGATAGATACGGCTGACCGTGAGGCTCAAGGGATGGGAGAGGCTTTTGCACTTGAAGCTGCTATTTATCAATTTGAATTCAGACATCAAAGACTGTGAACGTGCTAATATGTGATGTTAACATCAAGCACATTCACTTTCAGATTTACCTGGACCCTCAAAAATGTAGAAACGATCCAAAAATGCAGAAACATATCCGAAACAGTGGTTTTGTGCCATATCTTAGCAATTTTACTCTGATAGTCAAAGGTCTTGGTAAAATCCTATACATTACACATACCTGGTGTTTAATATGTAATGTGTCGGTGTCTCAACATGAACGGCATTAACTAAAATAAAACATCAACTAATGTAAAGACTGTTTGCCAGAGTAGTAATACATTTGTTGTTGATTTTGTTGGTACGTTTTGTGTTTTGATATCAGTATGGCTTTGTTCCTCTGTCAGCCTTCTTGTGATGTACATGGCAAATAGCTGAAAACTGCAAGCAGGACAAAGCATAATATTCAATTTAATTCAATTCAAGTTTATTTGTATATCACATTTTACAATACAAATCACTGCAAAGCGCCTTTACAGAAAATTCAGTTTCTACAATATTTACAGGTAGTAGTAGCTTATCATTGGTGACTGTCAGTTCATGTGCATATGACAGAAATTTTCAGAAAAATGAATACAAGATGTAGTCAGCCTGATGATGAACACTATTAACACCAATTATTATATTATGGAATCACACTTGAAGCAATAGTTGGTAGTTCTGTATGTTGTTTCAATGTTGGCATCATCTGAGGTCCTCAGAGGGGTTGGCATCATCTCTTCTCAGGTGTTCTCGATCCAGACTGGAGCTTGTGTAAATTCTCATAGCAAAAGAGAGAAACAAACAAAAGAGACATAATTAGTGTAGCTGCTGTTCCAAACAAGTAAAATTGATTAGTTTAGGAGCCAAATGTGAAAAAAGCTCTACCTCCTTTAGTGGACTTTGCTATCCTAGGAACTACCAAAAGTCCAGCGTTTTGACCTTAGCATGATGGTTTGTAGCGTGGTATAAGGCTAGTATGATGGTTTGTAGCGTGGTATAAAGCTAGTTAGGTACGCAGGAGCTAACCCATTTAGGGCCTTATAGGTAAGTAACAATAATTTGTAACTAATTCGGAACTTAATAGATAGCCAGTGCAGAGACTGTAAAATTGGAGTAATATGATCATATTTTCTTGACCTGGTAAAGACTGCATTTTGGTATACCTGTAGCTTGTTTATTGAAGATGCAGGAAAACCACCTAGTAGTGCATTACAATAGTCCAGTCTAGAGGTCATGAATGCATTAACTAGCTTTTCTGCATCAGAAACAGGTAACGCGTTTCATAGCTTGGCAATTTTTCTAAGATAGAAGAATGCTGTTTTGTAACATGGGAAATATGGTTTTCAAAAGACAAGTTGCTGTCTAATATAACACCCAGATTTTTTACTGTAGAGGAAGTAACTACATCCTTCTAGCTGCAAACTGTAATCCACGAGATTCTGTGTACTGTTTTTTGGTCCAGTAAGTAATATCTCTGTCTTATCCTAATTGAATAGGAGAAAATTATTGGTCATCTAGTCTTTTAAGTTTTTAACACACTGTTAGCTTAGATAATTTAAAAGTTTCATGTGGTCTTGTTGATATATATAGTTGAGTATCATCAGCATAACAGTGGAAACTAATCCTGTATTTTCTAGTAATATTACCAAGAGGCAACATGTATATTGAAAATAGCAGAGGCCCTAGGACAGGTCATTGTGGCACTCCATATTTTACTGGTGATAAATGAGATGACTCCCCATTTAAATAAACAAGATGGTAGCGGACATGTAGGATCTAAACCATCTTAGAGCCTGCCCTTGAAAACCTGTATAGTTTTGTAATCGATCTATGAATATGTCATAATCGATAGTGTCGAATGCAGCACTAAGATCAAGTAAAACTGTCACGGTTGGTAAACCGTGATCTCTGGGTGTTTACACTTTGTGGTGAAGTCTGTGTGTTTCGCGTCTGCACTGATTAGTTTGTGGGTGTCTCCATTAATTGTCATCAGCAGCAGCTGTCACTCATTACTCATCCCCTATATATTGGCTTGTCTCACGTCTTGTGTTTGTGAGATTGTTGTTGAATGTCATTTACCCTGTTTGTCGGCTTCAGTGTTGTCTGCGTTGGATGTCTGTGTTTTCCCAGAACCTCATCCACTCTACGCACTTTCCACTCAGCTACAAACACTTACCTTCGGCTCTATTCCCCGCAGTTCCTGTGCCATCCTCTCCGGCTGCCTTCTCACCGCCATCATCCGGATTCCTCACCTCCTCACCACCATCTTGGATTGTCGTCTTACCAGCCTCATTGTTCCCTAGTGTTTGTTTGTTTATTTTCATTAAAAACTGTTAACTCACATTTGTTTTCAGCCTTTCCTTCACCCCACCGTCACAGAACGATAGTGTCAGGTAAGTCTCTGCCTAAGGGCAAGCTCTCTGTCTATTCCTGAGAGGGAGGCCATGGAGAAATACATTTCTGATTCCTTAGCCTCTGGGTTCATCCGTCCTTCCTTTTCTCCAGCAGGGGCGGGATTCTTTTTTGTGGGTAAAAAGGATGGTTTCCTGCGACCTTGCATTGATTACCGAGAGCTGAACAACATCACGATAAAGAACACCTATCCTTTACCACTCATGTCTTCAGCTTTCGAGAGGTTGCAGGGAGCATCCATATTCACAAAACTGGATTTACGTAATGCTTATCATTTGGTCCGCATCAGGAAGGGGGATGAATGGAAAACCGCCTTTAATACCCCTAGAGGGCACTTTGAATACTTGGTGATGCCGTTCGGGCTCTCCAACTTGCCCAGGGTTTTCCAAGCACTCGTTAATGACGTGTTGAGAGATATGGTTGATCAGTTTATATATGTTTACCTGGATGACATACTGATTTTTTCTTCATCTCTCCAGGAACACGTTCAACACGTCAGATGAGTGCTCCAGAGGTTACTTGAGAATGGGCTTTTTGTCAAGGCGGAGAAATGCGTATTCCATGCACAGTCTGTTCCCTTCCTAGGATATAGCGTCTCGTCCGAGGGAATATGTATGGACCCTGACAAGGTTAAGGCTGTGATAGATTGGCCATCCCCAGATTCTCATAAGGCCCTACAGCAGGTTTCTGGGGTTCGCCAATTTCTATCGGCCTTTCATTCGCAATTTCAGCCAACTAGCCTCACCTCTGACAGCTTTGACCTCCCCCAGTACTCCGTTCAGGTGGTCGGACGCAGCTGAGGCTGCATTCGCTAACCTCAAGAGCTGCTTCGTTTCGGCTCCCATCCTTGTGGCCCCTGATCCCACACGGCAGTTTGTGGTGGAGGTCGACACGTCAGAGCTGGGGGTAGGAGCAGTGTTGTCCCAACGTGCTGCTTCAGACGATAAGGTACATCCTTGCGTGTTTATCTCTCATCGACTATCTCCTGCTAAACGTAATTATGACATTGGCAATAGAGGGACCAGTATAAATAGACAGGATAATGACTATGAAAGTGAAGACACCTGAGTGCAATTAACAGGTGTGCAATTACCGTGATGAAGGAACAAGGCTTTGTGGGAAATGTAGTGCCTGTGGTGAGGTGCCTATGGGGAAGTGATACCACTAGTGGACACCCAGGGAAACACAGACCAGACACCATGACACATGCACAATACAAGGAAATGGTCTGTAACATCATCACTTTGAGGTACGATATCTATATCAGTAAGATTGATTCCATGCAATATAATTAAATCTAGTGTATGATTAAAACGATTGGTGGGCCAGTGACATTTTGCTTGACTCCAAAATAATTTATTAGGTCAGTTAATGCAAGTCCTAATGCATCATTTGCATTATAAACGCAAATATTAAAATCTCTGACAATTAGCACTTATATTATCAATTATCAATTATTATTATCAACTGTAACCAAAAGGTCTGAGGAAATCTTCAAATTATTTTAGGAATTTTGTATAAGGCCCTTGTGGTCTATACACAGTGGCCAGAGCAAGATATAAAATAGATTTATTTTGCATATCTGACAGTACAATAATACTAAACAATGTAACACCAAGTAAACTCTCTACTAATATGAGATACTTTATATCAAGAGGTAATTGTTACAATGATGACAGATTTTCAAGCCATTCAAGCCAAACATGTTCATTTAATATGATTTTCAGTCTTTGGAAAAAAACAGTATATTAATAGTATGAATACTAGGAGCCTCTTGATTATTTTGATGATGATCTTTTTGTCCAAATCAATACTATATAGTAAATGCAGGCTCAAAATATGATTTATCCTATTGAGAAAGACATCTCAAGTCCTTTAGCATTCAATCGCATGAACCCGGGCAACACGATTCAAATCACAGGCAAAGAAATCAATGTTCCACACAGCAGAGTAACACAGTCTTTGCATGGAGAGTCATCCCAGCAGGGTCTCTATAGTGATTTTCCTTGGTAAATAAATACTCATTTGTGTCCATTGAATCCTCCATGGGGTTTCCAGCTTTGAAGTGACAGACAAATATTTGCATTTCTGGTTCTGTGTTACTTTGACCATGAATAATTCAGTCCAAACCAGATAATTTTCTTTGATTGTTGTCAGTCATCTTCTCTAACTTGTCGTCTGAATTATTTATGTATGGAGAGGTGGGTGTACTGTGTAACGTGATTATATATATATATATATATATATATATATATATATATATATATATATATATATATATATATATATATTTATGCCAGACAGTTTCAGTTTCAAAAAAAAAAAAAAAAAGTACTTAGATGAATGCAAATGTTCTTATCAACTGATAATTGGAAAAGGGAAAATGTGGTTAATGCTTGCTCTGAACAAAACTTATTTGTGCATTTTGATATTTTTATTCATTTTTGCTAAGTAATTTCAATAAAGCGACCGATTTAAATTAGAGGACAAATAGTTCCTCTTGTGAGTTAGTAAATCTGCTAATTTCACAGCAGTGTAATAGGCAAGAGTATCTTCCTCTTTCTCTGGATTTCAATCTAATGGCAAACAAATGTGATACACTCAATACGAGGTGTTATTAGTGATCAGGTCATTAAAGAGCCATTATTGTGCTTCTGCAATTTTGCATATGCTAAATAGTTTTCCTTCTGTTTGTTACAAGATTCAAAGCAGAAACAGAAACAAGTTTTTGAACTTTTGTATCCAGCAGAGGAGCATCTTGCTGTATATTTATATTATTACATATTTTGATTCTGCTGTTCTTCCTGATGGATTGATTGTCTACAGTAGAACTGTAAATTTTGTACTTTTCATTGCAGGGTAATGTACTGTAAAAATGACAGAAGCTGCACTGATGCTTCTGCTCAGGGAGACAGTTCAAGCCTGCACCTGTAACTGATGGAGATGGAAATGTTTGTGTACTACAACTTTGATATGATATACAACTAGCTTCCATTTTGCAGTATTAGAGTGCTTACAAAGTAGTGTATTTTCTTCTAAAATAAAGATCTGATTCTGATTCTTAGAAATGTTTATTTCTAGGGTATGGGAATTAACGTCCTTATTGTATAATACTACTCGCCGCATGTAGCCAAAATCTGCATGATTGGGAACTCCAGTTATGATCAAAACAACATACAATGGTGTGATGCAAATGAGACGTTATTAACTACTTAAACACTTAAAGGGATAATATATGATTTTAAGTATATATTTAAAGTTTTCCTTGCATTTTTCCTTTCTAAAATACTTTTTTTTGGCCTTCCAAAAGAAGACACAAATGGAAATACAACTTCTCGGCTCGGTGTTCATCTTCAGTTCTCTCTTTACAGCAGTACAGTCAGTGTACTGTTTGAGTAAATGAATTACCCTGGGATATTGGTTTGTTTGAACTCAGAGGGAGTGTCATAAAATATCTTAAACAGTCTTCCACAGATAAACAGATTTATCATGGGTTTGGAACGACATGAGGGAGTTATTAATAAGCCTTTAAGTTCTGTATCAGGTACAAAATATCATTATACCTATTAGCCCCTAAATGGTTTAGCTCCTGTGTACCTAACTAGCCTTCTATCACACTACAATCCATTACACTCCCTAAGGTCCCAAAGCGCTGGATTTTTGGTAGTTCCTAGGATAGCAAAATCCACTAAAGGAGGTAGAGCTTTTTCACATTTGGCTCCCAAACTCTGGAATAGCTTTCCTAATAATATCCAGGGTTCAGAGACAATCTCTCTGTTTAAATCTAGATTAGATTAGATTAGATTAGATTAGATTCAACTTTATTGTCATTATGCAAAGTACAAGTACAGAGCTAATGAAATGCAGTTAGCATCTAACCAGAAGTGCAAGAATATAGTGTTTTATATACATAAAAGTGCAGAGTAAGTAAAGCTATGATATACAGAATGTACAGTGGAGTTGCTATATAAAGTATTGAGCAGAGTATATACAGAGTATAAATATGAATGCAATGTAGATATTGTATGTACATTATGAACAGAGCAATGAAGGATTATATATACATTATGAATAGCAGGAACGTGAGAACAGTGGTAATAAATACAGTTGAATGAGTGTGCAAAGTATTGTTGAACAATCTATTATATGCAAAATAACAGTAGTGCAATGATTTTTTGTAGAAATAGTCTACTGTGCTTGTACAGTAACCACTTAGACAGTTTATAGTGTAATGGATTTAACCATGTGCAGTCTGTGCAAAATATGAGTAGTGCAATACATGTATGTAAAGTACTGTGACCAGTGCAGTAAAAGAGCAGGTGCAGGTTAGATAGGTGGTGCGGCATTCAGAAGTGTCACAGCCTCAGGAAAGAAGCTCTTCCTGAGCCTACTAGTTCGAGAGCGTAGGCTTCTGTAACGCCTGCCGGATGGAAGGAGGGTGAAAAGTCCATGGTTAGGGTGAGAGGCATCCTTGATGATGTTTCTTGCCCTGCCCAGACAGCGCTTCTGATAAATGTTCTCGATGGATGTTAACTGGGTGCCGGTGATCCGTTGAGCAGTTTTCACCACCCGCTGGAGTGCTTTGCGGTCAGATGCGGAGCAATTGCTGTACCACACTGAGATGCAGTTTGTGAGTATGCTCTCAATGGTACAGCGGTAGAATTCAGCAAGGATCCTGGGACTGAGGTGAACTTTTTTAAGGCTCCGTAAGAAGTAAAGGCGCTGCTGAGCCTTTTTGACCAGGGTGGAGGTGTTTAGGGACCAGGTGAGGTCATCTGAGATGTTGATGCCAAGGAACTTGAAACTTGACACACGCTCCACTACAGCTCCGTTGATGTAGATGGGTGTGTGTGCATGATTCCTAGTCCGCCTGAAGTCCACAATGATCTCCTTAGTCTTCTGGGTGTTTAGTTCCAGGTTGTTGGTGGCACACCACACAGCCAGGTGCTGCACCTCATCCCTGTAGGCTGACTCATCGTCATCCTTGATCAGACCTACCACCGTGGTGTCATCTGCAAATTTGATTATGGTGTTGGAGCCATAAACAGGAACGCAGTCATGGGTGAATAGGGAGTACAGGAGAGGGCTCAGTACGCAGCCTTGTGGCACTCCAGTGTTCAGGGTGATGATGGAGGATGAGAGGTTATCTAACTTAACAGACTGAGGTCTGTTAGTCAGAAAATCTAGAATCCAGTTGCAGATGGGTGTGCTGATTCCAAGATGGCTGAGTTTGGAGATTAGCTTGGAGGGGATTACCGTATTAAATGCAGAACTGAAGTCTATGAACAGCATTCTCACATGTGTGTTCTGACTGTCCAGGTGGGTGAGGGCAGAGTGAAGTGCCGTTGAGATGGCGTCCTCAGTTGACCTATTGTTGCGATAGGCAAATTGGAATGGGTCTAATGTAGCAGGGAGACAGGATTTTAAGTGGGATGCGACCAGTTTCTCAAAGCACTTGGCAATGATGGGGGTGAGTGCAACAGGACGGAAGTCGTTAGGGACCGATGCAGTGGAGTGCTTCGGTACCGGCACGATGGTGGAGGTTTTGAAGCAAGTGGGGACAGTTGCTTGGGCCAGGGACAGATTGAAAATGTCCGTGAAGACCTCAGCCAGCTGCTCTGCACAGGCTTTAAGCACACGACCAGGTATTCCGTCAGGGCCAGCTGCTTTCCGTCCATTCACTTTACGCAAAGTGGAGTAAACATCTGATGTGGAGAGTGTGAGAGGCAGTTCACTGGGTTGATGCTCAGTTTTGAGTGAGATCTCCTTATTATTTTTATCAAAACGAGCATAAAAGTGATTGAGCTCATCTGGGAGGGAGGCAGAGCTGGAGTGGGGCACAGAGTTAGGTAGTTTGTAATCTGTGATAGATTGTATGCCTTGCCACATACGCCGGGGGTCTGAAGAATTGAAGTGTTCTTCAATCCTCTGTTTGTGTGTGAGTTTGGCCTGGCAGATACCCTTCCTCAGGTTGCCTCTGGCTGAGCTGTAAGCCTCCTGGTCTCCAGACCTGAAGGCTGCATCTCTTGCTTTGAGCAGGAGGCGAACCTCTCTGTTCATCCATGGCTTCTGATTAGGGAATTTTTTTTTTTTTTTTGACTGTGGTCACTCTGCTTACACATCTGTTGATGTGCTCCAGGACAGAGTTTGTGTAAGTGTCAATGTTAGTCTGAGAGTTTGTGGTGGCCTGGGCAGCAAACTCACTCCAGTCTGTGTGCTGGAACTGATGCTGAAGAGTGGAGTCTGCACCTTCCAGCCAGATTTTAACAGTCCTTATTGTAGGTTTCACACATTTGATAACCGGGGTATACTTGGGGAGCAGGAACAAAGAGAGGTGGTCAGACTGACCCAGATGGGGGAGGGGTGTGACTTTGTAGGCATCAGTCACATTAGTATAAACATGGTCCAGTGTTTTATGTCCCCTTGTAGTGCAGGAGACATTTTGATGAAATTTGGGGAGAACAGATCTTAAAGTGCAGTGATTGAAGTCCCCAGCAACAATAAAGGCACCATCCGGGTGCAGGGTTTGTAGTTTGCTAATAGCAGCACAGAGTTCTTTCATAGCCACGTTCGCATTAGCGTCCGGAGGTACATAAACTGCAGCTGCAACAATGCAAGTAAACTCACGTGGTAGATAGAATGGCCTGCACTTGATAATCAGGAACTCCAGATCAGCAGAGCAGTGGGTATCAACAATGAAAGAGTCTTTACACCATGATTTGTTAACATAAATGCAAACTCCACCACCTTTGTTTTTACCAGAGGTTGCTGCTACTCTGTCAGCCCTGAAGAAAGAGCGTCCATCCAAATGCACCACGCTGCTTGGGACATTGTTGCAGAGCCATGTTTCAGTGAAAAACATAACATTACAGTCCATAAGCCATTTTTGTGTGAGGGTCCATATCTTTAGTTCGTCCATCTTGTTCATCAGATACCGTACATTGGCAAGGAAGATGCTGGGCAGAGCTGGTCGATGTGGGTTTAGCCTTAGCTTAGCACGCAGCCCACCACGCTTTCCCCGTCTTTGTTTACGGTCTCGACGCCGACGCCGAGAACTTCCGGTCGGTACAAGTGATGCGCTTGTCCGCGGTGATCTCAGTAGCTCCGGCGGGAGTTCGCTGAAGTCGAAAGGATGATCTAAAACTATGTTGGAACACTGTTTGTTGATGTCCAAAAGTGACTGTTTAGTATAGATGTAGTTTCGCATAACTGAATCGCGCGAACACGAATGAAATAACCAGGTAGATTAACACTAATTTCCGAAATCTGGTAAGACGCTGAGCCTCGCGATGTGGTCGCGCCGCCATCTTGATCTTGGTGAGACACTTAAAGACACATCTCTTTCACCAAACATTCAAATAATGCATCTCATAATTTGTTACTGCGGTTAAATCTGATCATATGCACATTATTATACTTTAGCTTGGATAAACTAATTAATTGTACTTGTTTGGAACAGCAGCTACGCTAATCCTGTCTCTATTTGCTTCTATGTTTTTTCTTTTTTTTTTTCCATGGGTAACTAGGATTTAAACAAGCTTCAGTCTGGATCCAGAAAACCTGAGAAGAGATGATGTCACCCACTCAGAGGACCTCAGAGGATGCCAATCTTGAAACAAACAATTTACACAACTACCAAATTTTGCTGCAAGTGTGATTGCATCATATAATAATTGTTGTTAATAGTGCTAATCGTCTGTTTGATTATGTCTTTAATTGAAACTGTCTCTCACCTCACCCTCAAATCTATCAGAGCACTAACCCGTGGTCCTCTGCTCATGGCAGAGAAATGGATAGAGTAGTGTTAAAGGGGACTGCTTCTTTCCCTTTAAGAAAGGAGAGATGCGATCGCAGTATTGCCATAGTCATGCATGCAGTCCGGGCATGAACCATCCATGAACGCATCTTTAGCATGCTGAATGCCCAAACACGGAAGATCAGAAGATAGGAAACCACCACATCCGGAAGAACACGGACGAAGTTGCATTTTTAAAAAGAAACAAATCATCCATGATTTGCTCTTTTAGGAAATCTGCTCCTTTAGTTGAAGCACCCAGAGGAATTGCTGAAAGGGTCACCGTTGTTCGCGCTGCACAAAGCACACAGCAGATGAATGCCTTTGTGAAGTATAACAGCTTTTCACAGCTCCAAAGAAAAAATCTGAAGAGTGGATGCACCTGTTGCCTATTATTACTCGTATGCATGGGGAGTGGCTCAGGTATGCAATATATATATACAGTATTGTTCAAAATAATAGCAGTACAATGTGACTAACCAGAATAATCAAGGTTTTTCGTATATTTTTTTATTGCTACGTGGCAAACAAGTTACCAGTAGGTTCAGTAGATTCTCAGAAAACAAATGAGACCCAGCATTCATGATATGCACGCTCTTAAGGCTGTGCAATTGGGCAATTAGTTGAATTAGTTGAAAGGGGTGTGTTCAAAAAAATAGCAGTGTGGCATTCAATCACTGAGGTCATCAATTTTGTGAAGAAACAGGTGTGAATCAGGTGGCCCCTATTTAAGGATGAAGCCAACACTTGTTGAACATGCATTTGAAAGCTGAGGAAAATGGGTCGTTCAAGACATTGTTCAGAAGAACAGCGTACTTTGATTAAAAAGTTGATTAGAGAGGGGAAAACCTATAAAGAGGTGCAAAAAATGATAGGCTGTTCAGCTAAAATGATCTCCAATGCCTTAAAATGGAGAGCAAAACCAGAGAGACGTGGAAGAAAACGGAAGACAACCATCAAAATGGATAGAAGAATAACCAGAATGGCAAAGGCTCAGCCAATGATCACCTCCAGGATGATCAAAGACAGTCTGGAGTTACCTGTAAGTACTGTGACAGTTAGAAGACGTCTGTGTGAAGCTAATCTATTTTCAAGAATCCCCCGCAAAGTCCCTCTGTTAAAAAAAAGGCATGTGCAGAAGAGGTTACAATTTGCCAAAGAACACATCAACTGGCCTAAAGAGAAATGGAGGAACATTTTGTGGACTGATGAGAGTAAAATTGTTCTTTTTGGGTCCAAGGGCCACAGGCAGTTTGTGAGACGACCCCCAAACTCTGAATTCAAGCCACAGTACACAGTGAAGACAGTGAAGCATGGAGGTGCAAGCATCATGATATGGGCATGTTTCTCCTACTATGGTGTTGGGCCTATTTATCGCATACCAGGGATCATGGATCAGTTTGCATATGTTAAAATACTTGAAGAGGTCATGTTGCCCTATGCTGAAGAGGACATGCCCTTGAAATGGTTGTTTCAACAAGACAATGACCCAAAACACACTAGTAAACGGGCAAAGTCTTGGTTCCAAACCAACAAAATTAATGTTATGGAGTGGCCAGCCCAATCTCCAGACCTTAATCCAATTGAGAACTTGTGGGGTGATATCAAAAATGCTGTTTCTGAAGCAAAACCAAGAAATGTGAATGAATTGTGGAATGTTGTTAAAGAATCATGGAGTGGAATAACAGCTGAAAGGTGCCACAAGTTGGTTGACTCCATGCCACACAGATGTCAAGCAGTTTTAAAAAACTGTGGTCATACAACTAAATATTAGTTTAGTGATTCACAGGATTGCTAAATCCCAGAAAAAAAAATGTTTGTACAAAATAGTTTTGAGTTTGTACAGTCAAAGGTAGACACTGCTATTTTTTTGAACACACCCCTTTCAACTAATTGCCCAATTGCACAGCCTTAAGAGCGTGCATATCATGAATGCTGGGTCTTGTTTGTTTTCTGACAATCTACTGAACCTACTGGTAACTTGTTTGCCACGTAGCAATAAAAAATATACTAAAAACCTTGATTATTCTGGTTAGTCACATTGTACTGCTATTATTTTGAACAATACTGTATATATATATATATATATATATATATATATATATATATATATATTGTGACGAGTCAGCTGCCTCCTCCCTGATTGTCACCGGCACCCCGTCCTAAATCGCTGCCCTTCACCAGGCTCCCGACTGGAGTGGGTGTGTGAGAGGAGGGGCGCTGGACGAGTCAGGGCTGGCGGCGTGTGATGGGGCACACCTGAAGGGAATGGAGCCTCATCACCGCCGCTGTTTAAAAGCCCAACGCGCCTCTCCTCGGGAGACTGGTCTCTTCCCCGTGCATGCACACTGGTGTCCTCGTGGGTCCAGGAAGGGTGCGTTGAGGGACTCCCGCGCCACAAGAGACGTGAGCTGCCGGACCCGCGATCCGGAAGAGAACCGCACCCGTTTACACGGCCGACGGGCCAGGATGCCGGGCCGTCCATCCCCTGCCAGCGCCGCGGCCAACGAGAGTGATGCGGCCGCTAGAGGAAGCCGCTGCCCCTCGCGCCCCGGACCGAAGAGGGGAGCGCGTGCGGCCACCGGACTCCGCCCCTTACCTGGACCCTTCCTCGATGAACACTGCCCAACCCACACGAACCCTGCAGCACGACGAGGACACCAGATTCCCTGTTTATTTTGGACACTCTTCCCCTTTGGCCACTTTTATCCCATGTTTTATTTGAGTTTTGTTAATAAAAGCCTCTCCGAGGCCTGACGCCACGCCCACTGTGTCTGTCTTGTGCCCCTCCCGTGACAATATATATATATATACATTATTCACCATAGCAACCACACAGCAACATGCTAAAGATCATGCAGAAATTCTTAGCAACTGCCATAGCTGTCACGATCATTACATGGAGTGCCCATGAACTTTTGTAGAAGGCACTCCAATCAGGACAATTCCACATTAACCACCAGATGTCACCCGGACTCTAGCACCTCTTATCTGTTGCACCACACACTAACTACATTTCCCATGAGTCTCTGCATCACAATCACCCTGCCACACCTGCACATCATTCCTCAGTCAATCTCCTTGCCACACCTGCACCTC
Source organism: Carassius auratus (assembly GCF_003368295.1). NCBI lineage: Eukaryota > Metazoa > Chordata > Actinopteri > Cypriniformes > Cyprinidae > Carassius > Carassius auratus. The sequence goes on along the minus strand of NC_039243.1, from coordinate 21,286,425 downwards.
ATTTACACACACATATAAGCAGCACACTCACTCTCTGCGAAGTCTTGATTTGCTGTGTCTGTCATTTCCGAGCGTTTTCCTTGTGTTTGATCTCTCTGTACCTGACCTTTGGATTGTTTATACCGACTCTGATTCTCTGCTGCCTGCCCCCGACATCTGCTTGTTCCTGTTTTCGATTCTGGTTATCCCTATATACCTGACGCCGTTGCTGATCATTGCCTGTCTGACCATTCTCAATAAAAGTTCTGCACATGGATCCGAACCTCTCTGTCTCATCATTACAGAAGACTTCGCCAAACCAGGATCCAGCAGCTTTCTTGAACCCCAGACCAGGTATGGAGTCCGCTAACAGTTCATGCAACCCTCTAAAGGTGCTATGCTCCATTTTTCAAGAAGGTAGACCAATTGAGCTCTTTGTGGAGGAATTCATTCAGTATAGTCACCTTTTGCCTGGGGATGAGGATCTGGTAAAGGACTGTTTCTGGAGTGGTCTTGATACTAGGATAAGCTTGTGTTTACCGGAGGAAGACCCTAGCTGGACCCTGGGACAGTTTATTAACTCTGTGTTGGAGTTTTGTGGCTCTCCCTTTACAGTTGAGGAGGTTACTTCTCCAATGTATCCAGCTCCTATCTGTTCGACGGTCCCTGTACCAGCACCACAGCACAAGAGGGCCGCCAGCCCAGCGCCACAGCACAAGATGGCCGACTCAACGCCTGAGCCTCCAGACCAGGTGCCACCGACTCGCCACCATAGAGGGCGGAGGAGGAGGAAGAGACAGGCATCTACCGTTCCTCAAAGCCCGGAGATCATTCCCGAGGCCGTTACCGAGGCGGTGCCCGAGGCTGTTCCAGAGGCGGTGCCCGAAGCTGAGGCATCTCACGTCTCTACAGACAGTCCAAAGTCAAGTCAGGTGCCCATTGACCCTCCAGAGTCGAGTCAGTTCCCGGTGGACCCTCCAGAGTCGAGTCAGTTCCCGGTGGACCCTCCAGAGTCGAGTCAGTTCCCGGTGGACCCTCCAGAGTCGAGTCAGTTCCCGGTGGACCCTCCAGAGTCGAGTCAGTTCCCGGTGGACCCTCCAGAGTCAAGTCAGGGCTAGTCACCGATGACCCTCCAGAGTCAGGGATAGTCACAGTCAACTTTCCAGAGTCAAGTCAGGTCACCGTTGATCAGGTCTCCGTTGATTTCCCAGAACCTAGCCAACCTAGCCAGGTCACCGTTGATCAGGTCCCCGTTGATTTCCCAGAACCTAGCCAGGTCGCCGTTGATCAGGTCCCCATTGATTTCCCAGAACCTAGCCAGGTCACCGTTGATCAGGTCCCCGTTGATTTCCCAGAACCTTGTCAGGTCACCGTTGATCAGGTCCCCGTTGATTTCCCAGAACCTAGCCAGGTCACCGTTGATCAGGTCCCCGTTGATTTCCCAGAACCTAGCCAGGTCACCGTTGATCAGGTCCCCATTGATTTCCAAGAACCTAGCCAGGTCACCGTTGATCAGGTCCCCGTTGATTTCCCAGAACCTAGCCAGGTCACCGTTGATCAGGTCCCCGTTGATTTCCCAGAACCTAGCCAGGTCACCGTTGATCAGGTCCCCGTTGATTTCCCGGAGTATAGTCAGGTCACCGTTGACCATCCAGAGATGGGTCAAGTCACCTCTAACACCCAAGAGTCAAGTAAAACAACAGTTAAACTTCATGAGCCAAGACAAGTCACAGTTGATCCTCAGGAACCAAGTCAAGTCACCAACGATCTTCATGAGCAAGGTCAGGTCACCAATGATCTTCATGAGCAAGGTCAGGTCACCAATGATCTTCATGAGCAAAGTCTAGTCACCATTAACCTCCGTGAACTAAGTCAAGTTACAGTTGATCCTCAGGAACCAAGTCAAGTCATCAATGATCTTCATGAGCAAGGTCAGGTCACCAATGATCTTCATGAGCAAAGTCAAGTCACCATTAACCTCCGTGAACTAAGTCAAGTTACAGTTGATCCTCAGGAACCAAGTCAAGTCATCAATGATCTTCATGAGCAAAGGCAAGTCACCATTAACCTCCATGAACTAAGTCAAGTCACAGTTGATCTTCATGAGCATAGTCAAGTCACCAACGATCTTCATGAGCACAGTCAAGTCATAGTTGATATTCATGAACTAAGTCAAGTCACAGTTGATCTTCATGAACCCAGTCAAATCACCACAGATCTACCAGAGCTTCGTCACATCTCAGCCGAACTCCCAGAGCCTCGTCACATCTCAGAGCTCTCGTCCTATCCTGTCACGGCCAGGGAGGCCGTCAATGAGCTGTCATTCATTCTGGTCAGGGCTACGGAGACCATACACCAACTCTTTGTCTGTCCTGTCATGGCCACGGAGGCCAGCTACCATCTCATCACGGCCACGGAGGCCCCTATTAACCTGTTTATGTTCCCTGTTTCAGTCCAACCTGACCAGACTTGCTTTCCTGTGCCATCAACTCCACTGTGGTGGTCCTCTGCTCCGCCCTGGTGGGCCTCTGTCATGTATGTTCAACTATGGTGGTTGTCTGGTCCGCCCTGGTGGGCTTCTGTCCCATCATCTCGGCTGTGGTGGTCCTCTACTCCGCCCTGGTGGGCTTCTGTCCCCTCTTCTCAGCTGTGGTGGTCGTCTGCTCCACCCTGGTGGGCTCCAGCTCCACCTGCTCCGCTCTGGTGGGCTCCCACGCCACCTGCTCTGCATTGGTGGACCCCTGTTCCCGAGTTAGGCCCATGGCAGGTCCCTGTTTCCTCTGGCAGGCCAAGGAAGGGCCCTTGTTTCCCATGTCAGGTCCAGGAGAGACTCCTGATCTCCATGTTAGGCCACTCCACTTCCTCATGGACCTGGCCCTCCGTCCCTTCCCCTGTTCCGCCTCTGCTCCACCGCCCTCCTAGATTGCTTTTAGCGTCTGGAAGCCGCTCCTTTGGGGGGGGGGGGGGGGGCTATGTCACGATCATTACATGGAGTGCCCATGAACTTTTGTAGAGGGCACTCCAATCAGGACAATTCCACATTAACCACCAGATGTCACCCGGACTCTAGCACCTCTTATCTGTTGCACTACACCCTAACTACATTTCCCATGAGTCTCTGCATCACAATCACCCTGGCACACCTGCACATCATTCCTCAGTCAATCTCCTTGCCACACCTGCACCTCATTTACACACACATATAAGCAGCACACTCACTCTCACTCTCTGCGAAGTCTTGATTTGCTGTGTCTGTCATTTCCGAGCGGTTTCCTTGTGTTTGATCTCTATGTACCTGACCTTTGGATTGTTTATACCGACTCTGATTCTCTGCTGCCTGCCCCCGACATCTGCTTGTTCCTGTTTTCGATTCTGGTTATCCCTATATACCTGACGCCGTTGCTGATCATTGCCTGTCTGACCATTCTCATTAAAAGTTCTGCACATGGATCCGAACCTCTCTGTCTCATCATTACAATAGCATTGCTCAATTGTTATTTTTATGATAAATAAATAATCTAATTAAACTGCTTCTTCTGTTATTGACAAACTTGGTGCAAACATGCGAGAATATTTCCATCCTCTTTTGCTCTTGCTTCCTGGTAGTGCTTTAGCACTGTTCAGTGACAAAGGTAAGCACATATACAGCCTCACCATGTTTCAACAATCCATCTCACCTGTCAAACAGGTAATCTTGTCTCCCCTCAGTCGGAATCCTTCTTGATATTTTACATCAGAGCGCTGGCTGATAAATGCTGTGGTTTAACTTTGAAACTTTTGATTACAACCCCCTCAAAGACCTGCATTATGAGCAGAAGCCAAGATGGAATATGCACTCTCACACTGGCTGTAATATCCAGAAGTGATGTGTTTGTTATCCCTCAGTACCTCTTTATATGATTTATGACTGCCTGATAAATGAAACATATATGTGAGGTCTCGTCTTATTGAAGTAAAGTTAGGTCTAGAGACTTTTGGTCAGAGGGTTATTGTGTGCTTTGTGGTAAGGCTTTTTACATAAAAAACTGTGGTTTATTCCAGCATTTCTGGGAAAATACCATAGTGGAGGCCAAAGAGACTGAGAGAGTTAGAATTATGTACTAATGCATTTAACTTTATACATCTGACCGATGCTGTAAGGCCTTCTTTTAGACAGTATTTCAAATTCAGTTCCCATTCAGTCATCTACACTAATATTTACCTATGTTTTATTGAAATATAGCTATGTTATTTCATGTTGCAAAGTATTTCTCCCACATTGAAGAATCGGTTGACTTTGTCATATCTAGGAATTATTGCGGGGTCAAGGGGAGGTTATTTATTTATTTATTTATTTTCACATTCAAACATGTGCATATGTGGGGGAGCACAATGCTGTTCCTCCTACAGGTCTTGTAACAATATCTATATAAGAATTGCATTAATTAGCATAGGTAGACAGCTTAATATTGTAGAATTTTTATAGACTTTTATATTTCAAAATACAATAGATCGTGCAATGTAATCCATCACATATACAGTCAAGAATGAACATATATAACTGGCGTTAATTATTTCATTTACACAATGTTTAACTCATTTTCTTTCCTAAAATGCTGTTGTGTTTAGAATTACTTTAATAAATATCAGTTAGAAACAGCTCGCAGCTGTGTGTGCACAAAAGTTTTCAGATTTATGAAACCATGCATACGCCAGAACCTCCACCCTGACTCCTCCCTGAAATCACCATATATGGAGTTTGCAACACGCCTAGTTTTACTATGCATAAGTCTGCACATAGTTTCTATGGATTTTCCCACCCACATGACACCATGTTTAACACCGTCAAAGGTACAAGACATTAAGGAAATATGAGATACAGAGTATAAATGCCATTTGTGCAATACATATACATTTTTATTGCTAAAAATTATCCGGTATCCTTATGTTTTAGAATAAGTATATCACAATATCCATTAAAATAAATAATAATAATTTAGAATATAGTTGATCTCATTCATTTCCACTAGTCCAATAGTTTAATGCAGTTTTGCTCATAATGTGAACATCTTTTAATTATTTTTAGTGGGAAAATTTTGGTCTATTTTTATTTGTGTAAACACAATTATCTGACTCTGCGCGTCACAAATTATTTTAAAAAGGAAACGTGCAAATCTTGCTGTTTACTTCAAACACAAATGGTATTTTTCATAATGTTGTGGAGATCCCTTCACATGACATCAACATGTCCGTGCAACTGTGGTTGTACAGTAATCTATAAAATCATTGGTCCTATTCAAACAGGACAATAGACATTCCACCGAATCCAGCAGTGTCCACCATAATATCGAGGTGTGCATCATTGATCATTTTTCTCACTAAAAATATTTTTCTCCTAACACGAGATATACAGTTTACTTTAAAGATAAATTATTCTGTACATATAGCACCCCTTGTTGTCATTAAAACATAACAAACCACAGGAAAAATAATCAAGTGCATCCACTACAAATAGGCTATGTCTAAATTCATATAATTTTTTTTTCAACTTCTGAGTAATGACTTGTAAAGATCATGTAATTTCAGTCCTTATCTCCGTTAACGAGTTGTAACGAGTATGTTTACAATGTAAATGTATACTATGAAATAGAAACTAGAAAAGTTTGAAATTGTTATTTACTTCATTACTATTCTCCCAGCAGGAAAACAAAATAAAAGTCTGTACGCATGGGTCTGAGAGATTGCGTGCAGGTGCACACATTTTCCCTTCAAGTTTATTTTTCATAAATCCCTGTAAGGAGAAGCTGTAAGGTTTGTGGGACAGTGACTGTAATGAATTTTGACTGTAACTGTATGCTGAGTTGGACTTTTTCAATTCTGGAGATTTTTCCTTCACAACAGGAAATGCCCTATAACTGTAGCCATTTAATGTGATTAGCCACAGCATGTGACTTAAATCATTTAATGCATAATTTCAATGCCTTACTAAAGATGTTGTAGATGTCACACTCACTTACTGTCCTCACTGGAATGTGAAGAGAGGTGGACATTACAAATTAGCATACAAAAGAGGACAAAGGATGAGATTCCTTGGACATGAGAGCTTTAGCATGCTAGAGTAAATTCTATTACACTCTGAGTGCTCAGTCGCTCTTGAGGTGTAATTGGAGCTGAGCCCTTATAAATCTAAGGCCGGCAGTTAAGGAGGGTGATGTGTTTTCGAAAACATCATTTACAAAACTCTCTGTAGATTTCATCCCTAAAAGTCTATGTAGGAATAAAAGCTAGATTTAGCATATATATGCACAAAAGTGTACGTCAGAATATGTGCAAAAATATCTTTATAGATTCCTATCAGGGGAAGATCTCCATCTCGACTCCTCCCCAAAATCACCATATATGGAGTTTACAACGACTAGTTTTACTATGCATAACCTCATCTGCATATAATTTCCATGCAAATTCCCATGCACATGACACCATGTTTAACACCAAGACATTAAGGAAAGATGAGATACAGACTAAATTTGTGCCAGTATACTATATATACTGTATACTCTCATTCCGGCGTAATAATCAAGGAACTTGGCTGCCATACAATGGGTGCTGCAGGAACAGTGATGTTACACAGCACCTGAAACTAGTCCCGAGCAACTATGCTATTGCTGCAACTACACAAACTAGCTGGGTAATATCACTGCGCCTGCTGCACCCATTGTATGTAAGTTCCTTGATTATTAAGCCAGAATGGGAATATATTTCCTGGCCATACTGGCCAAGAAAATCTCAACTTTTTATTTGATGTCAGTCTTAGCACACGTGGTACCTACAGAAGATTCAAGTTTTAAATAGGAAAAATAAAGAAACTCTTTTGTCATTTTTAGATAGATGCTAGCGGTCTAATCAGATTCAATGATCTACTGTAAGCTAACCTAAAAATGCTACCGCCAGACCCCAGAGATCAGCTGAATGGATACGAAAACAGGCAAACTCAACTTTTTTCAATCTAGGGGAGCTTAAAAATGTGCTTATTTTCAAAAAAAGAAAGAAAAAAAAGAAAGAAAATTGGAGTGTTCCTTTAAGGTGTAAATGAGCCATTTTTGGTCAGTGAAAGCCAATCAAAGTCAGGTGCTCTTACATTGACTCATAACATTAAATATGGACAGGTTCCAGCCAGTGTGCTTTGTTTTTTTTTTTTTTTTTTTTTTTTTACAAATGGCATATGATATTACACTGCAAAGATGTTCCACCAGTGTCTATATTTTTATCAGTTAAAACCTAAAAATTTTGTGAAATTTACCTTTCTTTGTTGATATTATTATTATACGTTTTATTTCTTAATTCTGCTTTCTTTGGTTGTGTGCTTTTGTCATTATTATTATTATTATTATTATTATTATTATTATTATTATTATTATTGTAGATTTAAGCTACAATTTATTAAACTTTATAAAATATTGTAGTTCAGTTAATGGTTTTAGTTTTAGCTAACTATCTGTGAAGGATGTTGTGACGAGTCAATATTATTTATTGTTTTAGCACCCAAAACTATTAATTTATTTATTTATTTTTCCTGTTTCATATTTTGTAAATTAATACACTGACATTCATACATAGGTGTGACTTCAGTTGCCATACTTCTAGGGGTCACATTATGTGTGTTTTTTTTTTTAAATTTATTTAATTATTTTACTGTTTATCCAACAAAGAACACTATATCGGACTGCAGGTGACAAATAATGTATTTAAGATGAAATCTTGTCTAACATTTTTCGTATCTGTCTCCTAATGAAAGAACAGGGATTAGAAGTAAACCTCGCCCCATGCAACCTCAAAATAATTGCTGATCTGCCTTAACACGTTTAATCCCACTGGTCACAATAGTGACCGTAAAAAAAGGTTTTCTTCTATAAAGCTCTAAAAACCTTACTGACTGATGTTTTAGTGTACTTCCTGCAAATATGGAAAAAATAAAGGGTCTCAATTAAATATGTGCCGTTTCACATGATTAGTGCAAATTGTCACATGACCAGAGTAGTTTATTTACTGTTTGCACCTTGAGAATAATATATAAACATAAATATATGACAAAGAGTTTTGGTACACATGATCTTTAGGGTGTCTAGTATTTATATATGCATTCACATATATTTAGTTTTGTTGAGTCTGGTCATAGAATGAGAAAACATGTTGATGGTCACAATAGTGACCGGTGGGATAACAGTGAATAGGTATACAGTATAAAATTAATTATGCAAAATAGAACTACACTGTATGGTATTAGTTAAATGGGTCCTATACTGCATACAAAAGGGGGAAAAATAGCTTATTTTACCGAATTGCACTGCCCTCTATGGGTCTCTCTCTCTCTCTCTCTCTCTCTCTCTCTCTCTCTCTCTCTCTCTCTGCCTTTTCTTTCTTCCTCCTCTCTCTCTCTCTCCGATTGTCTTACCATGGCCATCACCCTTCAATTATGCTGTTGGGTAAAATAAGATAGAGAGGGCAGTTTGCGAGCAACATATTGTGCACGATGCTCTTATTTTAAGTCCTCTCATGAATATTGTACCCTGCCCCAAATTCACAATTGATCTGACGACAGTACAGCAACAGTGAGCCAATGGAAATCCAAGTTACACTAGTTGAACCACTAGTTAAGATGGCAACACATCTCCAAAGACGGATTTATGGGAACCTCTTGCCAAAATAATAATAATAATAATTATTATTATTATAATAGTAATAATAATAATTATTATTATTATAATAATAACATTAAAAAAATTAAATGAAACGGACAAAACTGCATTGGAGGAACCAGATATCAGCGAAGAAATCACATGTACATCCGGCAGTATACAACGCGATACCAGCCGTACCACTCTCAAGCGTCTTGGGGATGCCTACTTTGGCCGTCTATTTCTGAGAATAAAGGATAGACTGCCTTGCTTGTGGATACATTTTGTTTAAAATGGACATTGCACTGGTTGGATTTTGCCAGGGAATGGCGATGCACATCAAGATAAATTCCTAAACTTATGCTGTTCCTTTTTTTCAGCCCGCTGACAGTCACGTTTCCAGGAGACTTTGTGATACCCAAGCTAATCACGAACCATTTCACGGATTATTATACAGTCGAGCTAAAGAGGGACCGGTGTCTTCAAGGTTATGGATTTGCCGTGCTCATGATGCTTTCGAATTGACCACGTTTAAGCGGGTAAGAAACGGATTGTCTTTCAAAGCAAAGCAAGCAATCGCACACGAAGCCCTGTTTTGCTGCGGCTGGAGCTGTCCGTGGTGCTGAAACACAGTTATTGCGCTGGTATTGACAACTGCTTCTTGAACAATTGTGTCGGCTTGTGAACTATTCGGTTATGAATGCGGTACACAACTTCATATGTGCTTCACAAGCTCGCGGCACTAAATTTATGAGCCTCAGTTATGAGGCATTACGCGTTGCTTTGGAAAGACCGGCTTGGGTCCGCGATGAATGAGCTGTTTTGTGATGAATCTCTTTAGTTAAATTGTTGTTTACTTATTTATTGTTTGTATTCAATTTCTACACAGTCAACATGACCAGTGTAGACTGTGGATCATATTATAGCGTATCAGACTCAAGTGTTGTATCTACATGTGTGTGTGTGTGTGCGCGCGCGTCTAATTGTGTGTTTATGGGGTGGGGGGTGTGTTTCGCATGAATACAAATGCTTCTACACGACAAAATGTTTTAATATAGTATTGTTTCCATAAAGATAGAATCGTGATATAATAGATGACGTCGCGTTTTGCTTTTAATCAACTCGCGTCTTTCTCGCCTGAGAGATGAGCTGTGACTGTCACATACAGCATCAAATAGAGAAATTCAATATAAACACCTTTGTGAAACGTATATGTGTCTTGCACTCCGAGGTTTAACTTCGATACTCGTTAAGAGTTTATAAAAACTGGAGTAGTCGGATATGTGGGGTGAGTACGAAAAGAAAAAATGCATAGGGGTATGGCAAGGGTCTCTGGTTTGAAACAAAAATGACTTTTAATATATTTTAAAACGATTTGTGTAAATAAAGTTAAAAATTATATGTGTATGTGGTCATCTGTCTCGTTAAGCGGCAGATGCTCAAGTTGGAAACAATAGAGATGTGTCTATTTGTTCAGTGAACGAGCAGCTGGCTTTACGTGTTGTATCTTTGAGTTGAAATGCCTCCGGTTTATATCTTGGAAATACATTCCCAAATTGCGTATGAAAAGTATTTTATTTATTTATTTTTTATTTTATTTTTTGCCAATCGATGTTACTTTAAATTTCAAAGGAGCGAGAACGTTTTCTCTCTTTTTTGTTTTTAGAAATACCATGATCAAATGTGGTTGTATTTGAAATATAATGCTAATTACATAATGCACATGATGTATTGTATTGAATAAACAATGCATTTGCTAGGTGGCATTGATAAAGTTTGGTGTGAGAATATTCTGATATTTTTAAACACAGACAGCACTACAAATTATATTTAATCAATTTAAGACCCCTTGCAATGCAAAATTTAGGCTAAAGAACAGCGCATATTGCTTATTTATACCAGTATCTGCTTTTGCATTGACTAGGAACAATTTGCTTTACATAAATGGGAAGTATCTTGCACATTTTAACGGAAACATAATGGTCCAGCATATGTAGTTTTCAGATGTAGAGACTGCATGTTCATGTAACAGACATTCATCACGTCTTTTCCTTTTCTAGATGACACCCCAAACTACAACTGCACTACCGTGAGCTGGGTCATTCCTGCACAAGAAAATGCATATCTGGATACTGAAAATATTATTGCTGGTTGCCACATCTCTGAGTCTGATTGAGATGTATGACAATTATGGAGAGATCTGTAAGAATCTGTGCACTTGCGAGGAGAAGGAAGGCATTCTGACGGTCAGTTGTGAGAACAGGGGCATTGTGAGACTGTCGGAAATAAGCCCAGTGCATTTTTCTATATACCATCTTTTGCTGACAGGTAATTTGCTAAAAAAACTATTTGTCAATGACTTCATCAACTATACAGGAGTTACCATTTTGCATTTAGGTAATAATGACTTATCTGAGGTGGAGAGCGGGGCATTCAATGGACTCCAGGGATTAAAGAGATTACATCTGAACAATAACAAAATAGACATTATTAGGGATGACACTTTTGTCGGACTTGAGAGCCTTGAATATCTTCAGATAGACTATAATTTTATTAGCACTATTGAACCTAATTCTTTGAGCAGGCTTCATCAACTGACTGTGCTGATTCTCAATGACAACTTGTTGTCCTCTCTGCCCACAAACATTTTCCGAAATGTGCCCTTGACACACCTGGATCTTAGGGGCAACCGCTTAAAAATGTTCCCTTATATTGGCCTTTTGGAGCATATGGATAAAGTAGTGGAATTACAGCTTGAGGAAAATCCTTGGAATTGTTCTTGTGAGCTTATTGCGCTTAAGGCTTGGCTGGAGAGCATCGCCTACACAGCTCTGGTGGGGGAGGTGGTTTGTGAGACTCCTTTCAGGCTCCATGGCAGGGATCTGGACGAGGTCTCAAAGCAGGAGCTGTGTCCCAGAAGGGCCATATCAGAGTATGAGATGCGCCCTCCACCCCCACTCAGCACCAGCAGCTATTTCCAGACCACGCCAGTGGCCGTGACATCATCAGCCACATCTTCAGCTGTCCTGCGATCCTCATCTAGGCCAACCAAAGGCACTCGCCAATCCAGCAAAACCAAGTCCAAGCCTACTTCTCGAATCCCAGCAATCCCCTACAACTACGGGCCCATCATTGCTTTTCAGACCAAATCTCCTGTGCCTTTGGACTGCCCAACCACCTGTACATGCAATCTGCAAATCTCTGACCTGGGGCTAAATGTCAACTGCCAGGAAAGGAAGATAGAAAACATATCAGATCTGAAGCCCAAGCCATACAATCCTAAAAAGATGTACCTCACAGGGAATTACATCCCTGTCGTACGTAGATCTGACTTTGTGGAATCTGAGGGACTGGATTTATTGCACCTGGGAAACAATCGGATAGCACTCATACATGACAGAGCCTTTGGGGATTTAATTAACCTACGAAGGCTGTACTTGAATGGCAATTTAATTGACAGACTCACAGCAGATATGTTTTTTGGGCTAAAAAGTCTGCAGTACTTGTATTTAGAATATAATAAGATTCGAGAGATTGTAGGTGGCACCTTCCGCTTTGTGCCCAACCTTCAGCTACTTTTCCTCAATAACAATCTTTTAAAAACATTGCCAGGAGACATCTTCTCTAGTCTGCCTCTCTCCCGCCTCAACCTTCGCAGCAACCACTTTCAAAACCTGCCTGTGAGTGGAGTTCTGGACCAGCTGAAATCCCTGGTTCAGATTGACCTGTTCGAGAACCCTTGGGATTGCTCCTGTGATGTGGTTGGCATGAAAATCTGGTTGGAGCAGCTGAACACTGGAACAGTGGTCAATGATGTCAAATGTGTGACTCCCAAGCAGCTTGCAGGACAGGATATGCGGGTCATCCCTTCTGAGCAGTTATGTCCAGATTACTCTGACATCATTGTTTCCACCGTGGTTCCTTCTGAGGAGCCTTCAGCAGAGAGAATCACCACCACGGAGACACCCCAGAGGTTTAACACCCCTTCCAGTAATGTTCCTTTGTCTGTCCTCATTCTCAGCCTCCTTCTTGTTTTCATTATGTCTGTCTTTGTGGCAGCCGGCCTATTTGTGGTGGTGATGAAGAGGCGTAAAAAGTCTCAGAGTGACCGTACCAGCACAAACAATTCAGACGTGAGTTCCTTCAACCTGCAGTACAATCTCTATAGCAATCGCTCTGTCCCCAAGGTCAAGGCTCCAGCAGGTCACGTCTATGAGTACATCCCACATCCGTTAGGTCACATGTGCAAAAACCCAATCTACAGGTCCCGGGAAGCTAATGCTGTGGAGGACTACCCCGATCTTCATGAACTCAAGGTCACCTACAGGAGCATTGCTGAGCAGGACCAGGAGGTCACTTTGAGGAGCCCCAATTACACAGTGAGCACCATTGAGCCTCGTGAGCAGCCATCCCCCATTCAGGATGCAGAACACTTCTTCAGAGGGATCCTGGAGCCGGATAAATCCTTATCGTCATCGGGCAGCAGGTTTGAATATAAGTACACTGGCCCTGTCCCGTACACATACCAACAAAACTTCGACGTCAGACGACAGTTCTTACATCCTGAAGGAATACGAGAGACTTTGCTATATGGTACAGCACCAAATACTGTTTTCCTGGAGCCTAACAGAAATGAATATTTGGAACTAAAGGCAAAACTTCAAATAGAGCCGGACTACCTTGAAGTTCTTGAGAAACAGACAACACAGAGCCAGTTTTAAATCTTGGTCTATCTATAAATGCAGTATAAGCATTTACCTGTTAAACGGAATCAAACTGGAGTGTGCCTTGGCACAATATACACCAACTTAAAGAAGAAAAAAAAAATCCAAAACCTACAGAGGGGTGTGCCAAACTATGTTACATTTTAATTTTTGAACCACATGGCATTACAGAAATGACTAAGAATTATAATAAATAAACAGAGCTTGCGGAACTTGGATGAAAGCACGAGTTGTGATATAAAACTGGCAATGCAAAATCTATTTTTTTAAGTCAATAATTGAATACGCATAAATCTAAGTGTACAGGTTAATCGCACCCAAATACATTTTCAGGGATATAATCATACAGATATAGTGAATTTAACGGGGTCAGGGAGGGGTTTCACATACAAGAACGAAAAAAAAAAAAAAAAAAAAACACCTTCTGACAGAAACACTATACAGCAGCGCATCCAATCGAGCAGGACAATTTCTCTGCTTTAGTCTGTAAGTAAGTACTGTATTTATTGGTATACTCTCTGCCATATATTTTCAACATTTTTTTCACTGCTCATAAATATTATATGTGTCATGTCTCATGATTCTCTGTAAGAACATTTTGTTTGTAGTTTCAGATCACTTACTGTAGCTTGCATTGTACAAGTTGCTTTTTTTCAGCAGTGGCACACCCCAATGTCGAAGAGAAACTTTGCATTATTTAGTGATTTTAAAGATAAAGTGTCTTTGTATGCTGTCTGCACTTTTTTGGAAGATGAAAGGCCACAGGATCTTCCCTGCTAACATTAGAATATATATTATATATTAAAAATGAATATGTGTATTCATTCTTAATATGTATTTTTAATATGTTATATCAAAATTCATGAATAATAATTGAAGTAATAATTATGTTGTGTAATACTGATATTTTAATGTAACACCTATTTTTATACAAGCATTCACAAATTATCTTACATTTATCGTTTTCATTGTTTTGATTGCTTTACACTTATTGCACTATATTGACCAAAATATGTTTTTGTCATCAATAAATATGATGTCCAGTTCTTATAGACATTTGTTGAAAATGAAAAGCAGCTTGATTACAGCTTTCACCAGGTAACCAGGAATTGCAAACCCACTGTAAGTTCACAGGAGCTCATTCAATAGCTCAAATCAATACACTAAGCCTGGTACTCGTTGAACCTCTCAACTCAGGTAGATTGTATATATTGGTTCTGCTCGCAAAACTCCTTATTCTTCAAACAGGAGAGTGGGACACACAATATGGTGCTAAATAGGCTTAACTATTCTTATTGTGTGGAAAACAACAAGAGATCGATAATAACTATTCTGCTCTGCTAATAATAGAGATAAACTACTATTACCAACAGGTGAAATTATCATTCTAGCAGTATACAAGCAGATGACTTCAAAATGAGGGTTTGCATCAAACGATCGGAAAATGCTTTTGGAGATTGCTAGTTGTTTAGAAGCCCTTGGATCAATGGATTATTTCAATGTTACTTTGATCTTTAGAGGTGCTTTAAAATAACTTCACCATTTGCCCTCTGTACCATGACGGACTTAAATATTGGTACAGCTGTATCTGCCGGTGGATTGTAAATTGCTGTGTGGGAAGCTGACCTAGCCCTCTACTCAATGATAAAGAGGTCTGCTTTGTACCCAGTGCCTCACTAGGCTCAAGGGTCCTATTCCACTTTGAGCCTGATGTGGATCTTTTTATAGCTGTGGAAGATGAAGGCTGCATCTGAGGATGAGGGGGCGTGAAAAAGTTGGGTAACCTGACAACTTGTCTTTATAAGCTGAAAGGGGTCGGACACAATGTTGTAAAGCCACGCAGGGGATATTATGAGAGGACCGACCTTGTCATATTGTTACATACTGATGTGCTGCTGAGGGATGTTCATGTAATTAATAATGTGCAAGGGTTGATTGTCAGGACTGTGCTTTTTTTATTTTATTTGAATGCTTAACTTTGTAAACTTATTTTCATGTTTTGGATTTTATGTTGCTCGTTTCTTTGTATTTTTTAATTCCAGAAAATCTGGATTAGCAGGCATGAATAAAACTTCACTCCTGGCTCTACAGCAAGAAAACTTCATTTTCATCCATCTGCGTCAAGGATATGTGCAACAAAAGGGTCAAACGCCAGGGGTGTCATTTTTCTAAGGTTGTCAAAATACCGCAATTGTTACTATGGCAAGTTTAGGATGCAATTCTGTGCAATATGGTAAAGCATGTTCCCAGCCCCATCACCAAAATTATCTACATTTTAATGCATGCTCATTCCTCGTACCATTAGCTGATATTGTTTTTGGATATTAGCTAATGTGCGCTCTGAACCAAAAGGTTTGAACAGTGAGGGCTGCATTACTAGTTTTGGTGGCTCAAAAGTAAGACGAAGAAATCAGTTGCATTTTCCATATCTACAAATCGCAAATGATGCCTCTTAATCAGCGTAATGGGTTTTGGAGGGGCTGTCAGGGGACACTACGATGTTTCATTTCCCCACTGATTATTTCACTTATCCTATTTTTTTTTTTTTTTTTTTTTTTGGGGGGGGGGGGGGGGGGGGCAGTATAAAGGACCAGGGAGGGAGATGGCATGTGACTGACGGCATTTGCAATTGAGTTCAAGGAGCTTTGGCTAATTGAGAAGGCAGCGATGATATCTGACAGGCACCAATGAGTCTGTTGATTAGTTTAATCATGGTATTTAATAGAACTCCTTGAGCCATGGGGAAACGTTAAAGTGCGATGATTTTGCAGGTTGGGAGTCATTTAAGCCCCTGTAACGATGCTGGTTTGCCATCTGGCCTGGAGATGATCAAATTCTTGTTTGATATGTATTGCAGATTTGTTTACACACCCTTATACTATGATTTTTTTTTTTTTTTTTTTTTTTTTTCAAAGGTTTAGTAATTTATTTGCGCATTTCCTTTCTTGATTTGTGCCCTTGCTGAATTATTTGGCTCTGTGTGTGGGTCTTTTTAAGCAGATTAATGAAATGTTTTGCATTAAATGCATCTAAGCAGGTCTGTCACTGTTGTACAGTTTTGTTTGCGTCTCTGATTTTTTTTGATTGTATATATATATATATATATATATATATATATATATATATATATATATATACACACACATGTTTGTTTTTGTGAAAAGTGTGGACATCCCATAGGCGTAATGGTTTTTATAATGTAGAAACTGTATATTCTATCGCCCTTCACCAACCCTAACCCTCACAGGAAACTTTGTGCATTTTTACTTTCTCAAAAAAACTTCATTCGGTATGATTTATAATCGTTTTGAAAAATGGGGACATGGGTTATGTCCTCATAAGTCATCATCTCCTTGTAATACCTGTGTCATACCCATGTCATTATACAAAGTTGTGTCCTGATATGTCACAAAAACATGCCCACACACACACACACACACACACACACACAAACACAAACACAGTTTTATTGGAAACCAGTAAATGTAATGTGATACATAAATGACCTCTGTTAAGGATCAGGTATGATTTCTGCTCTTATAGTTATTATCAGTTATTTCCTTCTGTTTATATATTCATATTTTCAAAATGCATTTATAAGCATAAATATGTTCATTTGTTATTTAATTTAATTTATTATTATTTTTTTTTTTTATTTTATTTATTTATTTATTTTTTATTATGGCTAGCTATGGAACAAGCAATATTCAATTATTTAATATACAAAGTCGAAAGATTCATTGGTTGACTGATCGATTAATTAATTCATAAATGCATTGATTCATTCATTCATTTTTTTATATATTTTCTTTTCTTCTTTATATGATACACATATAAGCCTGATTATTGTGTATTAAAAAAAAAACATTCACTTTAAAACATTTTCACACAAAAATCTATTATTTGTATCCGTATGACTGACATATGTCTTTCATCAAGTTTATTTGTTTATGTGAATATGTGAAATGGATACACATGGTATAAGCAATTCAAATACATTTTAGATGTAGACCTTTAATGACTGTACTTTAATTTTATGAAATATCCAGTTATATTCAAGATATTGTTCTGCTGGACCTCTTTCGGCATGCGGCTGAGGTTATGTAGGACATGCTACGTAATGCAAAATGTAAAAAAATATTGCTTTACTTGCTCAGGCTATATGCCAAGAGCTAATGGAGATAATTACACACTGAATAGTTTAGGGGTTTGTTCCTGTTTGTGTTTATCCTTAAAATCAAGTGTTCAGTAGAATCCAATCAATTTGGACAGTGGACAATGCCTAATTTGGGTTTCAGTGGGGACCCTAGAAGCAAATAAAGTGGTTCATAAAGTATTCAGATTGCATACTTCATCCATTCAAATGAATAAAGTGTGCTGCTCATAGCCAAGTTCTCGGATGCTGTGAGAAACACAGTTAGCCATGCTTTTGGGCTAGTAACTGCCAGCAGTCACCATAGCAACTAGACACCTGTTGGTTACTGGCTAACCCAAGGGAAATTGCCGTAAACATGGCTAACTGTGCTTCTTATGAGTGCATTCATATACTTCAAATGACATCCAAAGTGGCTTCATCTTTTCGGACTGTTGAGGAAAATTGTTTTAATTAGTATATTTTTGGTGAATTAGCAGTTTTAAACTGATAGAGAAATGAGCATAACAAAGAGACACCGAAAAGGCCCCTCTGCAGGAGCTGCAGGCTGTTTTATGTGCAAAAACACGACTAATTTGTTTTCGTCTCAATTCTCGATTTCATTGGGCTAAACTAACAACTGAAGCAAAGAGAATTAGAAAGGAAACCCTGATGTTGACATCAACGCAGCGATGCTGTTCTCATTTCACAAGAGCTAAATATAATTTAATGTAGGTCAGTGTGAGTTTGGAGATTTATGTTTTGGCTAAAACTTGTAGATGGATATTTGTCCAGGGGCAAAGTTTTCGTTTGTGAAACTCTATCCATGTCCTTGTTGAAGGAAACTACTTCTAGAAATACTTCCAGAAATACATTTGAATGTGCAAATGTTATACAGATAACATAAACATTTGACTATCTTTTCAAAATTTGACCAAGATTTTTCCTAAGAGTGTATTATGTTGCTGTGTTGTGGGAATAATTCAACATGTTATTTACTGTTATATCCCATGTAATGGCAAAAACTCCTCTTGTATATGTGGTAAATGTGATCTCATTAGTATTTATAAGCATCTGAAACCTACATACAACATTTTATAGATGTATAATTGTTTATAAGTCCTTTGAGATCTATAGAATATTAAATTTATTTAATATTCCTAAAATGAAATGAATTAAATGATACATTGAATCACATTTTATTTTGCACTGTACAAAATGAACACGTTGTGCACATATATACAGATGGGATCACCCTCATATAGTGAACAATAATCTTATGTTTTTCTGTGGATTCATCTTGTAGCATTATAAAATATATTTTTGGTTCAACAGAAAACTATTGCATTTTCTTACCAGCACCGGTTCCTTTGACACGCTGATGGGTTCTGTGTTGGTTTAGACCTCATGCTGTATTTATTACTACATTTTTTGTATTTATTTTTTATTTGTTTTCACAAAACTGCACCTAGCGATAGGCAGCCACAGTAACAATGCCGTTTGATAAATGGCAAGAGTTGCATTACTGGCTCCTTGCATCTCAGTCCTTGTTATGACTGTAAATACATACATACATACATACATACATACATAAATACAAATTAAAAACATAGGTTTATGTATCACTCATTGAGTGTTTCAAGCCGTTTGCCGGTAACAACAGGCCTTACATCATAGTCACAGAACAGCCAAATTCACATTGGGTGAAACAGGGAATAATGTGTTAACATGTTTTCTGATGTCATGTACTTTATTGTTAATTAATTACATTTCCCAGCAGTTGGTGCATGTAATGCTAAAGACTCGAGTTTATTTCAAGGGAATAATATGTCACTTTAAAGAAAAGCTCACAATGCATACTGCAATGTTAAAAGACAGACCACAAAGAACTGACTGCACTGTCCCATTAAATTTGTACTTGAGCAGTGACTGTGGGCAGCTGGAGTGCAAACAGTTAGTTTTTCCTTGCATACAGTGCATTTTCATGTCCTCCACATAAAGTGTAGAGATTGCTGTAAAATAAATAAATAAATAAAAAATTAAAATGTGTAAAAAAATAAATTACACACAGTTTTAAAGAATGGAAATCATATGTTATACAATATCAAAATTATGTAAAATTGCTGAATTGTATATCATTACACTAAATGGCTTTGGGAACTTTGGCCACTATCTTGTCATGATTGAAAAAAAAAGAAAAGAAAAAAAAAAAGGAAAAAAGTTACTAACAATTAATGAATTTTTAAAAGCAATATAATTTCACCTTTTTATAACTAATAAAATCCAGTTACTTATCCAGTTACATCCTCTAGGAAGTGCCATCATTATTTGGAGCGATAACAACAGCATTAAACATCAGTAAATACTAGAACTTAGAAACACCACAACATGAATGACCCCTGTGAGATTGAGTACTGTCAAACATTAATCATTTTTTACTTTTTTTTCTTTTATTGCCATTCATTAATCATTTATATCTATCTATCTATCTATCTATCTATCTATCTATCTATCTATCTGTCTGTCTGTCTGTCTGTCTCTGTCTACATATATATTTTATTAGACAAGTTGTTTTTATAAAACTATTTTGAAATAATACTTTCAGTTTCCTTTCAAAATAGGCCAAGTAAAAGACTAGAGAATTTGTAAATTAGTTAATTAGTTATTAATAATAATAATAATAATAATAATTATTATTATTATTTGTAGATTGAAACGTTTCAGCATGCAACAAATGCAAGCACTACTATTACCATGGAATTTTTTTTTTTTTTTTTTTTTTTTTTTAATGCTCCTGTAGATTTAAGCATTGCCATTTCTGGAGGCTTATGGGTTTTGCCTGACGATTGCTTCTGGTTGTAATGTCATTTTCAGCACAGAAATGTGCAGATACACACACACACACACACATTTTTTTTTTTTTTTTTTTGCACAAATCATGCTGGATTGAAACATAATCTCCCATACATAAAAATGTTGTTTCATGCATGACTCATGCCCATTATATGGAGATGGTTTCCTATGGATGTTTTCCGTATTGTCATTATTTCTTCCTCTATTTTTTTTTTCTTTTCTTTCTTTTTTTTTTTTTTTTTTGCAGTGTCCAAAAAGAAATGTATGTTTAATTTATGTGCTTCAGCAGAAGCTCAATTTTCTCTAAAATTCATTCTGTGTGATTTTGTTCTTTAGTCATTTTGTCTTGCCCTGGTTTTGCTGCCTCTAGCAGAAATCACAGCAAGGAGCTACAATGCTGATCCAAATTGAGCCTCTCAAAAAGAAACATGGTGTATGAGATAGCATGTCTACTGAAGTGCTGGTGTGCTGGTGAAATTGACACTGTAATTTCCTGCTCATGTGAGACTGATGTTGTGTTAATGAAGATGCAACAGGAAAGACAATGCAAAAGATCTATCATCACAAAGATGTTTGTTTCATGCTTGTGCAAACGGAACTGGAAAAGGAAAGTGAGTTATAGTTTTTTTTTGTTTTTTTTTTTGTAAAAAGAAAAAAAACAATAAATAAATTGCATAATGCCCTGCCAGAATTGCCAGTATGTTCACAGATAGCTAAACTTATCATGAAACAATAACATTGCTGATTTATATCCATGCACCTTCCTAATATTATGTTATCATTGCATTTCAGTGTCAATAGTTCCTGTAAATCATATAACATACTACATACTACAAATGAAACCTTTTAGTAAAGTGCTACCAAATACTGAAATTTGTTGTCTCAATTAAAATGCTTGATCAGTACCACTAATGTAGTTTGTTACCATAAATCATGTACACAATGTGCTATAAAATGTTTGCTTTCAATCTTCCAGCAGCATTTTATTTAACTGTGGTGATTTTATAATTCATGAGCAATTACCTTGAACTAATGATTTCAATCTCCTCTAGGAACACCCAGGTGAAGGAATATTTAATTAGTAAATTAGTAGTCAAAGTGAACTGGATTTCAGAATCATACTCTTAATTTGCACAAGCCTCATGCTTTAATAAAAGTGTTTACTAGTTGCACTAGAGTACAAGATGAGCTTGTCCAGCATTTGTCTGCATACTCTTAAAAGGTTAGTTTATCGAAAAATGAAAATTATGTGATTAATGACTCACCCTCAGGTCGTTCCAAACCCGTAAGACCTCAGTTCATCTTCGGAACACAGTTTATGATATTTTAGATTTAGTCCGAGAGCTTTCTGTCCCTCCATTGAAAACATATGTGCAGTATACTGTCCATGTCCAGAAAGGTAATAAAAACATCTTCAAAGTAGTCCATGTGACATCTGATGCTCAGTTAGAATTTTTTGAAGCATCGAAAATGCATTTTGGTCCAAAAATAGCAAAATCCATGACTTTATTCAGCATTGTCTTCTCTTCCGTGTCTGTTGTGAGCTAGTTCAAAACAAAGCAGTTTAGTGATTTGTTTGGTTTGCGAATGAATCACTCGATGTAACCGGATCTTCTTGAACCAGTTCACATAATCGAACTGAATCGTTAGAAATGTTTCGCGTCTCCAATAAGAATGAATCCACAAATGACCTAAGCTGTTAACTTTTTTTAATGTGACTGACACTCCCTCTGAGTTAAAACAAACCAATATCCTGGAGTAATTCATTTACTCAAACAGTACAATGACTGAACTGCTTTGAAGAGAGAACTGAAGATGAACACCGAGCTGAGCCAGATAAATAATGAAAGATTGACTCGTTCTCGAGTCAAGAACCATTTCTTTTCGGAGCTGATGATACTGAGCTGATCGGAGCACATGCATGATTCAGCGTGAAGCAGATTGACACAGATTTAACTCAGAGGGAGCGTCAGCCATGTTAAAAAAGTTAACAGTTTAAGTCATTTGTGGATTAATGCTTATTGGAGACGCAAGCCATTTCAAATGATTCAGTTCGATTTGGTGAACTGGTTCAAGAAGATCCGGTTACATCGAGTGATTCGTTCACGAACCGGATATGACAAACTGCAGTGTTTTGAACTCTCTCACAACAGACACGGAAGAGAAGACAATGCTGAATAAAGTCATAGTTTTGGCTATTTTTGGACCAAAATGTATTTTCGATGCTTCAAAAAATTCTAACTGACCCTCAGATGTCACATGGCCTACTTTGATGATGTTTTTTATAACCATTCAGGACATGGACAGTATACCATACACACAGTTTCAATGGAGGAACAGAAAGCTCTCAGACTAAATCTACAATATCTTAAACTGTGCTCAAGTCGTTCCACGGGCTTGGAACGACTTGAGGATGAGTAATGACATAATTTTATTTTTTTTATGGACCAACCCTTTAAGCATTACTATTCAAAAATGGTAGCATACGCCAAATGTTATAATGCTTGGCATATTAACCACTCTTTAAAATCAACACGTTTTTTTGTTTTTTTTTCTTGAAAATGTTTTGGGAAGGGCCTCAGGTTCATGTAGTGTTGTTTTAATGGCCTTCTTGGAATGTGGGGCAACAGAAATGGATAATTGTACTCATTTAGAGTGCCTCTGATTCCCAGGCCTTCTCTGAAGCCCGACAATCTTGTTTTCCCCTCCTTGAACCTCAGCACGCTAAGAACTAAAGTCCTTCCTCTGCTTGTCTGTCAACATGGATGCTTCGCAGATGCCTCACCGTAATCCTGCCAATCATAGCTACAGCGCTGAACCCACCCTGTTTAGCTGATCGCAGGCTTGCATCCGCTCAAATCGTACCGTCAGCTTCTAGGACTAAAGGCCTTTCATATCAAGTAGGACGCTGAGCACCAGTCTTCCCCAAATAATATGCTTTTACGCCAGCCTGTGACCAATTTTTCCTGGTCAAATCCAAATCTGAAGGACAACTTCAGTCAAATATATATACAGTTCAGACCAAAAGTTTGGACACACCTTCTCATTCAAAAGGTTTTCTTTATTTTCATGACTATGAAAATTGTAAATTCACACTGAAGGCATCAAAACTATGAATTAACACATGTGGAATTATATATGGAATTATATACATAACAAAAAAGTGTGAAACAACTGAAAATATGTCATATTCTAGGTTCTTCTTTCTTCCAACTGTCTTGAAGGAGTTGCCCGAGAGATGCTTAGCACTTGCTGGCCCTTTTGCCTTCAGTCTGCGGTCCAGCTCTCCCCTAAACCATTTCGATTGGTTTCAGGTCCGGTGACTGTGGAGGCCAGGTCATCTGGCGCAGCACCCCATCACTGTCCTTCTTGGTCAAATAGCCCTTGATGCCTTCAGTGTGACTCTGCAATTTCCATAGTCATGAAAATAAAGAAAACTCCTTGAATGAGAAGGAGTGTGATTTCGTCCCATCTGTATGCTGCTAATTTCAGTTCAGAACATAATAAAAGTCTTTGTCTGGGGAGCAGATGAAAATATTAACCACTTTTCACTTATTTTAAACTGACTTCTGTGCTGTAAAATTATGTTTAAAATCAGTCATTATTCTGGGATCATTAAGACATTTCTTATTTTTATATGTATTTATTGCAAGACATTAATACTGTTATTCGGAATGCCATAGATGTAATAAACTGTCTCAGTAAACTGTCAAATGTTGTTGATCCCTTTAATGTATTAAAAATGTTGCATTTATATTTTTACAAAAGTAAAAAAAAAAAGAAAAAGAAGAAGACGATGTTTCAGAAGACGTGAAAAAGAATCATATACCATGCTTTTATTGTGGTTCATTCCTCTTTTGTGTTGCATGGAAAATATAAAAGCATAAAAAAAAGTTTTTGGAACGAGGTGAATAAATAATGACAAATAACTCTCATTTTTCGGACAGCAAATCTAATTACATGTACATCGTAGCTGAATGCAGAACCAAGGTCACAGGTTTGCAGACGTATATATAGCATTTTTATGGCATCGCTTGCATAATTCTTAGTCAATCTGTGTCAGTCCCCCATGTATCATGTGTGTTCCCAACTGCGAGGATTATGTAACCGTTGCTCCTTGCTGCATGAGTAATTATAAATACTTTGAGATTTTTATGGGAATGGCTCTTGTCTTAAATTGAATGAGAAGTTAGAATTTTTGCAAAGCTCATTCATAGTGACTGTTTATGGAAAACAGATCAAAGATAAGCTGAGGAGGGGACTGCTGAGTTGTGATTGTCTATGATTTTTCTTTGTTTTCATGAAGGTTCATTTAACTTTTATTTATTAGCTTGGAGTGCTTTTTATCAGTCAAATGTTTAAAAATGCTAAAATCTCCTTTAGTACATTTCCAAGGTGTGATCCTTTTGGGTTTATTGGACAAAGCCCTTTTGTCATGTACAGTTTATAAACCACTGGCCTCCACAGTAAACATACTTGATCAGTACTTGGTATTGCATGTTGTATAGACCTAATGCTAGCAAAATGATGTGGTTATTGTAGGTATTCTTCAACAAGGTTTATACATCATAACACCATGCAGCTTTAAAATCGCCTATAAAAAAAAAATAAAAAATAAAAACATTGTAATTTTTTCAGAATACACATTTAATATTAGAGTCATTTGCCAATGATTTTGAAACAATACATTCCAAGCAAGTTTGTAGCAAACTCTTCCCTTCCATAAGCCTACTCTGTTCTGATTGGTCAGCTGTGATTGGCACAGAGAAGAGTCCTTGAGCAAGTTAATTTAGTTATCCAGTTTAGTTATCTTATAATAATAACGTAACAATGATCGAATTGTGCCCACAGCTAAAGTTTAGCTGCTAAACTCTAAACACTTAAAACAATAATGGTGGATATGTTAGCCGAGTGCTAACTGATGAAACAATACAGTCTGTAAACCAAAATATGTATACTGTAATGTTTAAAGAATGACAGACAAACAATGCGCTGTCTTAACTTTTAATCAGAACTCAGAACAGCTGTATCACAGGAGCATTATCCTAACTAACCTACTTGTTGCCCCCGCATTGACCCTATAAATGCCTGAGCAGCAAAATAAACAGCAATTTCACAATGATTATAAAGTCTGTGCGCTACACTACATTCTTTATTATTAAACAAAGTAATTAGAACAACGTCAGTCTACATTAATCGACAGATTCTTAGGTCCACAGCAAATTATCAGAACTACTTCAGTAAGACAGTAATATTGTGCTTTACCTGGAAACCTAAAGCTGCACTGGGTACATCACATACATCACATATTAGCACAATATTTTGATATTTTGAGCACTCAGTTGAAAATGTATACATATGATATCAATCGTACTTACGGTTTGTGGTTCAAAGCGCTTGTTAGTCCAAATTAAGAAAGAAGATTAGAAGCAAATTAATATAAAAGCCAATATTAGATGTAAGGGAAACTTACATCTATGATTAGCTCAAAGGGAATCATTTAATAATTTAAAGGGAATTTGAACAGAATCACTGTTTCACGGCTGATCACTGAGAAGCCCTGCGATTCACTGAATGAGCCGTTTAACATCAAATCTGCGCTGGATATCAATATCCAAACTATAGTGAAAACACTATTAATTAGCACAGTAACAAGATCGGCAGTTTAATAAATTAACTTGTAAGCACAAAACACAAGATACTTCTCTTTTCAATATGAATAAAGCTTTATTAGATAAATCTAAGACATATAAACTAATCTAACACATAAACACACGCACTCACACATTCACACAAGTTGCAGGAAGATCGAAAGTTAGGGAAAGATGAGTTTAAGAGAATGGAAATATGGAATCCCAAGTTTACAGCAATACGTTAAATTGCATAGACATGAACAACCATCAATCACTTAATTAACCCTCGCATTGAGTTCCTCAATGAGGTTAAAATTATATTAGATACACCAGCACAAATGTCTGAAGGTTCATTGCCTGTGTAAAGTTGTCACTGATTGGAAGTTCAGTAGTCGTTGAAGTTACGTCTTGGGAAGCCCGTGGTGGGGCGTTGGCTGAAGATGCAGAGTTGTGTGCACTGGTTGAAGTTGAATGGGTAGTCGAGGTCAGACGGCATTACAAAACTTAACTCAGAACATGAAACTCTCAAACGGAAAAGAAAAGAAATAAAGTTTGACGAGACTAGGTGGTGTTTCTTCTCATCGTGGCTAAGGAGCAGCAAGCGTGCAGGCTGAAGCACGCTGGAACCGCGCTCAAAGAACAGCGATGAGAAACAGCATGGCTAAAAGCTAAAGCTAGGAAGCAAAGCTAAAAGCTAAAAGCAGGCATGACTGATAGCAAAAGCAGAGCTAAAACTAAAAGCTGGCATGCCTAGTAGCAGAAGCAAAGCTAACAACTAAAAGCAAAATTTTATGGTGTCCTAAGCATTTAAACTGGCCTGTTGGCCACACCTCAAACGTTGTCTTGACCAATCAGATGTTTATTTTGGCTCGGGGGTATCATAAATTATATGTTATCTTATCAGGCATGTGGTCTGAATTTTCCCACTCTTTCAGGGTCTAATTTTGGACATGATTCCTGTAACAAGAATATGATACATTTGACAAATAACTGATGGTCAGGACTGATTCAAGCTAACAGATTTGAATACATACATACTAGACATGGATATGTATCTTTAAGCTATCCAATAGTTATTAAAAGACATACACAATAAGTGATTAAAACATGATAGTCAAATGTGTGGGTTACACATAAATGAATACAGAGTTAAGAGATGGACTGATATTCATTTATAAGTCTTTTTGAGTTCATTTTGGTCCATATATATCTAGAAAAGACAGTTTCTGTGTCACCCCCCCCCCCCCCCCCCCCCCCTTAGGATTTTCAGTCTGGTTCTGCTAGGTGGGGGAAGTGTTTAAGGAAGTGTTTAACTCTCATGGGTTTACATGTAATGTCCAGCGTTGCATTTCCATTACGAACAACAAATTTGACACCAAATTTGACAATCTCTTCTTCAAATTGAAATTGTCAATAATTGTTCTAGTGGTGTTAATGTTGAAAGAATGTTCTGTGAAAGTTGGTTGGTTGGTTATCTTGCTTGGGACTTGTGGCACAGAATGTTTTATGACTTCCTGTTGTCTTACTGAGGAATTTGGCTCATGTTTCAGCCACAGCCCTTATCGACTCTTTAATTTGTCTGGTTCGAGTCATTTCTGCTACATAGAGAAGCAGTCCTTGATAAAATGACACGCACAGCACAAAAGGTTTTCATTTAAGGATAGCTATAAACTGCAAAATAGATATATTTTTTCAAAAACCCATATGAACTGCTCTTTAAGATAAACTGAAGATTTGAGTTTATTCTCGTATATATCTCTGTTTCAACCAGATAACTCACTAAATTCTCAACATTTAAGTACAATAAACTGTATTTTTTAGAATAACCAGATAGACAAATTGTGTGGTCAAGATAACATTTAAGTTGTATTCGAAAGTGACTTCACAACCAAAACCACAGAGAGGCCAAAGTTGATACTGATTAGACCATAAAATATAGGAGAAGGACTAATTGAATGTGAGAAAAGAACAAAGAAAATTAAGTGTTGAGGCATTAAAGGTGACATGATCCATAAGGGTTCCAGACAGACAGTGTTTGTTATAGCCATAATCAATATTCCACCTCTACAGCACTTCACAGACAGAACACAGCTTAGAGCCAAGCCCTGAGGACTTTACTGTTGAGGCGAGGATTGATGCATACTTGTTTTTGGTCCATTTAATTACCCCTTTTCCTATTGAAGGTCTTTTCACTTCCTTTTTTTGCATTACAAAATGCTCATTCAAGCATGACGGTTGGATCTCGTTTGCTACTGGCTGGACATAGTTATTCATGGAGCACCATGAGATGCTTTTGTTTTATTTTCCAAATGTATTATTTATGGAACCTATACACTCAAACAATGCTGGATTGTTTCAACCCAACTCTGGGACAAATATGGACTAATCCAACCAATGGGTTACATATTTTTATACAATTTTAACCAAAAAATGTTGGGTTAGTCCATACTTTATTTGACCCAAAGTCCACTGGAAAAACAAGCAGGCACCTACATTTAAACATTAAAACTCTAAAAATGTACTTTTTTAATGTGTGCAAAACATTATCTGCTCCATACTGTATGGCTACAGAAATGAACTTGCGTTGTGAAGCACTCAAATGTGAAAAATGAATGAAGAGATTAATGACTTGTAGAAACAAGCAAAACATTAATGGTTGCCTCAGAAAAAGTTTATTTTTATTTTTTAGGATTAGTGCAGGTTGCATATTATTTTCAAACATGATAACATATTAACCCTTTAGCACCACTCACCGGACACCTCGTTTCCACACTGATTTAATACGCAAAATAACCATAGGAATAAAAGCTTGCCCTGTTCACGATCATCTGTTTAGAATAAAAATAAAATCACTGTATATTACACTTTGAAAGTGTCACTTAGCAATATTGCAGAACAAAAATCACCACCAGCAAGCTTTTCCAACGAGCCTGGTTTGTTCTTAACTGTTTCAATAAATTTAGCTAATAATTTTTCAATTTACAGATACATTGAGAAACCCATAGGAGATCTTTGTTAAGATGATCCCTCAATAAATCTTTAACAGATTACAAATGCACACTGATTTGCTATAGCACACACACACACACAAACACAGAGGAAAATCTTACGAAATCCATCTGGTACAACATTTGGTCAACCAGCCTCTACTTAAATGAGCAGCTTTCCCAAAAGGAAAGAAATATCACAAAAGAGATCTCATCTGATACCTCAATCATTTCTCAGCTGTAAGAAGAACTAAGACGATTTCAAATTCTAAAATGAAAACTAACTCAGGGATTTCCTAATAAGCTGATACTGCTATCTGCATTAATTTGATAGCTATAGGTGATATGCAATGTATTCTTATTTCTTTTTTTTAGGAGATCATCTGAGAGAGGAAAATGCATTAATGAAAAAATTAATCTCTGGGTTATATTTCATGTCTTTGATTTGACGATGTGCTTTAGTTATGTAGCAATTATTGTGGAAGCCACGGACATGAGACAGTATGTTAGCGGACTGAGACTGAAAATGTCCGCTGGTGTTAATGAATGCACATTCATCTGATGGTGGCTTCTCTCAGCAAAGCAGCTGGGAAGGCTATAGCCAGCCTGCTAATGGATTGAAATTCCACATCCAGCTATTCCAACTAAAAGAAGTGGCGCTCGCGGGGGCCAGGGCTTGGCAGGCGGCGTTGTGTGGCGTAAACAAAAAAGTGACTGACTAATGCTCCCTCCCTGTCAAACGGCCATCACTCGCTCTCAAAGGAATGACTGATTGTATCCTTTCCAGTGACTGATGTCGACAGCAGTAGAATCATAAAAATGAGTCAAGATGCTTTACTAAACGAGCATGATAAATGAAGGTGTACCAGAGCATTTGCCACCAAGTGATAATCTGTTATGCAAATTTCCATTGGAACTGGAATATGACATCAGGTACTTCAAATAACTCATATATAGATATGGCAGATTTGATTTATTGGTTGATTTAACAACCCATTAGAGGTAAACGATTCAAATTCATACATTTGTGAAAGAGAAACACAGCTGCTCAAATAAAAAGAGCAAACTGGGCCATTTAATTATTATTATTATTATTATTATTATTATTTATTTAGCAATCATATTTGTATTTTATGTCACATTTAATGTAAAACCTACAATGCTGCACAAACCTTTAGTGTATGAACTCCAATTGTGAATCAGAAATAACCTTCTCCAGTGCTGGGACTGTATGAATTAAAATGGAATGAGTGGTTTCTTTGCCAATTGTTTGAAATATGAGTCACGCCATCATATTCATTCATCTATCACCTCGCTGTGTTAATATGTTACATGTACGCATATAACTTATTCCATTTTTAAGAGAAGATTGTTCGTATCTGATTGCATATTGTACTACACACAAAGCTAAATAACCATCTTTTATGAAAACAAACTTCATTTCAAGCATTGTTTGTGCTTTCAAGAAGGATGACAAGCAAAACACAACATTCTGGCAGGTTTAAAGCAGTGGGAAGAGCATGTACCACTCATGTTCTGGGCCTTACGTCACCATGGACAAAAGAACTCCCTTAGAGGCTCCTACCCATTCAGCAGAGCTTGCCAAGAAATGCAGCAATATTACAGAATAAATCATGAGTGTATTTAGTCATTGCTTTTCTGCTGTACCTTGAATGAACCTTTGGAAAAAGGAACCACTGTGATAGGTTATTATTTGTATTTTATTAATTGTATTTTTTTTATTTCTGTGATCGTATCAAACGGGATGTAAAGTTTTAGAGTGGAACAAACCAAATAATTCCAAAGTTCTGATGCTTGTGTTGTTGTTTTCCCTCCAAAAATGAGAGTGGATATCATTAAAGGAACAGTACATTAAAAGATTAACAAAAAATTGCTGAAAGTGTGTTCACCCTCAGGCCACCCGAGATGTAGATGCGTTTGTTTCTTCATGGGATTAGGTTTGGAGAAATTTAACATTACATCACTTGCTCACCACTGGATGCCATCAGAATGAGAGCCCAAAGAGCCAATAAAAACATCACAATAATCCACAAATAACTTTTAAACAGTGCTGGATCTGTACATATTTCTCTCCTGATTCAATTTAATGATACATTTCACCAAATTTATTCTGATTAAGAAACAAACTTTTAAATTTTCATCATATTTGCATTTTAATGAACTAAAATGGCTTTATGAAATTCAAAACATGATTATATATATATATATATATATATATATATATTTACCTTTTATTGAGATAAAACAATTGACATTGGGGGGGGGGGGTCTCTTTGTGAAATAAATGCTTTATCTAGTTCATGCTGGCCACAATTATTGGCACCCAAATGCAACATCCTTTTCCCAAGATAAGAGCTCTGCGTTTTCTCTTATAATGTCTGAAGAGTTTGGAGAACCTCTACAGATCATTCAGATTCACAGCTCCGTGTTGTGGTGTTTCTTCTCCTCAGTTCAACACACACATTTTCTGTATGATTCAGGTCAGAGGACTGGGAAGGTCATGGCAGAAGCTTAATTTTATGCTCAGTGACCCATTTTTCTGTTGATTTTAATATTTGTTTTGGATTATTGTCCTGAAGGAAGATCAAACCACAGCCCATTATAACATTTTTAACGGTGGCAGTCAGGTTTATATTTTTTTTCTTTTGCTATCTGATTGAATAGATTATGCCATGTATCTGAACATGATGTTCAGGAACTCTGACAGTAAAACAGTCCCACAACATTAAATATCCAGCAGTATATTTAACCCTAGACATGGGGTACTTTTTATCCCTGCTTGTCCTAAACCCATCTGGTGGGTTTGCTGCTCAAAGCTCTTTTCTTAGTTTTGTCTGACCATAGAAGCCAGTGTCATTTGAAAAGTATCAGTCGTGTCTGACAACTGAATATGCTGGAGTTTATTTTTGGAAGAGCAAGGCAATTTTTTTCTTGAATCCCTCCCAAACAATATGTGGTAATGTAGGGGCTCTTTGATTATTTATTTATTTATTTTAGGCTTTCTGACCTCAGGTCTCTAATCTCTGCAATTATCCAGCTGTGATCCTTGGAGAGTTTTTGGGCACTCAAACTCTCCTCCTCAATGAGCATTAGGATGTAATGGATTGTAGGATTTGTAACATCTTTAGGTGATTGGAACTTGTTACTTGCCCTGATGGTGGAAATGGTGATTTTCTATGCTTTAGCTCTTTTCTTACAGTCACTTTCTATTTTGTGAAGCTCAACGATCTTTATCTGCACATCAGGACTATAATATTTGGTTTTACTCCTTCTGATGGATGATTACTATTTATAACCCTGTGTAACAGGAAGCCATGGCTGGACAATTTTTATTGTCACCCTGGTGTGCTAAAAAAATAATAAAATATATATATATTAGAGCTGTAGTCAAGTCCGGCTTTGTCGAGTCCAAGTCAAGTCCAAGTCCAGGACTAGTCGAGACCGAGTCAAGACCGAGTCCAAAGAGGTTCGAGTCCAAGTCAAGTCCAAGTCCAAAAGTTTCGAGTCCAAGTCCAAGACCGAGTCCAAATGAAAGAAAAAAGGGTCCTCTTCAAGACCACATACTTAACTACTGATAATGTTTGTGATGCGAGAGAAAGCATATCTCCTATTCTAAGAAAATAATTTTACATTATTATTTGTAATGATCAAAAAGCATGTGCAAAGTAACAACTCTGTAGGACAGGGGTCTCCAAACTACATCCTGGATGGCCAATGTCCTGAAAAGTTTAGCTCCAACTGGCCTTAAAACACCTGGAAGATTAGTGTGTCTAGTAAGAGCTTGATTAGGTTCAAGTGTGTATAATTAGGGTTAAAGCTAACAGGGGCGTTAAACAAGATCCTGGGCCCTATGCATAGGCAGTCCTGATGGGCCCCCATGGCCCCCACCCATGAAAATATCCAGGAAAAAATATATATATTTTAGATTCATACTTTTCAAGGGCCCTCTCTTCCTTTGGGGCCTTGCTAATGAGTACTGGTTTTACCCCCAGTAAGACCCTGGGAGCTAAACTTGGATAAACAAACAAAGTTTGGAACTTAAAGGTCAAATAATTTTTATGTACTTTATTTTTTGTTGACATTATATCTAGACTATGCCTAATTGGCCCAGTGCACAGACACACGCAAAGCTCGGGATATGACAAATGCGCGCAGCAAGGCTAGAATGGATACGTTTGGCTCTACTGGACATGCGCACATAAATACAGCGAAATTTTTGTCATACTATACTAGTGCTTGCATAGACTAGTCGAGCTCTGTCGGAAACAATCGACTACTCCAGCATGCATTAACCATAAAGCATACAAAGTGTTTGCAAGTACGACGTGAATTTTAGAATTACAATATTGCGTGGAGCTGTTACTATATGACCTTATCTATGTTGCATGTAAAAATAAAATATGTAATGTAATAATTAGGGTTGTGCCTGAAGCCGAATACCTTATTCGGAATGGCACGGATAATGGCTTAAAAAACGAATAACGGACAAGGAATAATTCTGCCTGAATACTCGGCTAAAGCTGACACAGTCTGGTGTTTGCTAGATAACAGGTGAGCCAGGGCATCAGCGCCAGAAGTGAATGAATGTAAACTTTATGAGTGAAAAGATCGCAAATCAAACACCGCATTGTTGTCGCCTCTCTGTGCATCTCTCAGAAATCAGAGCGTTGCAAGAGTAATTTTACCTATAATAATACATCATAGCTACACGCTATATTATTTGTATATATTTAAAAGGCAAATATTGAAAGCTTAGGCTACCATGATACGAATGAATGGAATAAGCACAGCGCGCTCACCAATCAAACAGCCGCGCTGCGCATCTCAGTCTCTCAAAAACCAAATCAGTTCTCTCTCAAGAGTAGGCTAATAATCAGCTTAGATACGGATACATTGTCTACTTGTCCTACATGTTTGCATCTTTACCTTTTGCTGGTTTGCGCGGAACACACACATCTGTTTAGTGAAGTTCATTAACATTAAGACTCGCTCAAAGTGTTCTGCGTAATAAGAATGTGTGCATTGAATGGATTCAGTCGTGTTCAAATGATCACTAAACGTTTGTCATGACTCTCTGCTTTCATGATAAATATTATTTTAGAAATTAATAATTATTTCAGTTTAACACGACATACTTGTTCAGTGATAACTACGAAAAAATATATAAAAAGTCATAACAGTCTTATCAAGTAACTGTACGATGTTGTATCCGAATGCAGATACGAACAATTTTGTGAATGTTACAGATACAAATACTGGCTGTTACATGAAAATGTAAATATGTAATGTCATATATAAAGTTTTTAAAATTTACATATGTAATTGTTGCATAAGGCTATACATTAATACGCGTTTATTGATTAAAAAAAAGGCTATCTAGGTGTAGACGTAAATAAAACACAATCTAACAGGTAGAAAATTAAATTAGAAACATCTAAACTTTTCAGGTTGCAGTAAGTGCACCGCTGGTCAAGCACATCCTTTCCCGGAACAATACTGAAAGCTAAGGCAAGATGGAGAAACAGATGATCATAGTTGTACAAAGATAGCCATTTTTTAAATGAATCTATTAGTAGAGCTACTGCAAGTGATTTTAAGTGAATTCCATTTATTCTTTGCTGAAACTTCTGCGTCATCATGGAGAGCGGGTCATGGTTGCCCAGCAACAGCAGACGCCACTGGAGCGCGAGCGCAGATTACAGAGTGCTTTGGAAATAAGGAGCGCGGCGCGCCTAGCGTTTTCCACACGTTTTCAGTCGCGACATCATGCAAATGTGGTTTTGTTTTGAAGGATACATTTTTTATTTAATTTTTTTGCTGGACTCGGTCGAGACCAACTAGAAGACTTGGCGAGTCCAATGGCCAAGTCCGAGACAAGTCCGAGTGCAAATTCAACGAGTCCGAGACAAGTCCGAGACGACAGAAAAATGTCTCGAGTCCGGACTCGAGTCCAAGACCGGACTCGAGTACTACAGCCCTAATATATATATATATATATTTATAAAAAAAAAATATATATATATATATATATATATTTATAGGGGGAAGTCGTTAGCCTGACTACGTCAGACTTCCTACTTCCGCTCAATTTCATTTCGCTTCTGTACTCAGTCTGATACAGCGTCAGAGCTTTCTGTTTGCCACCGGTCTGGAAACGGCCGGGCCAATCAATGAGCAGAGGGCGGGCTGAGAGCCGTGACGTAGATGCTTAGCGCCGAGTTTTACATTGTAGGTTAGAGAAATCGAAAACCGAAACGACCGCGGAAATGGGAAACGAGACACGGGATGCAATTCGCTCTGTTATGGAGAACATTCAACTCTTTTTCAAACTGCAAAAGTCGTTTACAGCCATGTTCACTCCGGTATTTCGCTCACATCATCATGTGTTTACAACAGGTTTACAGTGGAAGTTCAATCATAGATTTGAGTTCGATGCATGATGTCTGTGCTTCAATGCGGCTGTACAGGCGAATAACATATGTCATAACTAAACGTATCTGATTGGCTTACGGGTAACCAATGATTTTAAACTTCAGACAAGCGCCCCCTAGCGAGAGAGAAAACACTTCCCTATTATGCCATTCCAGACTCTGTCTAATGGTTAGAGAGTCGGACTCCCAATCGAAAGGTTGTGAGTTCGAGACCCGAGCTGGCAGGAATTGTGGGTGGGGGAAGTGCATGTACAGTTCTCTCTCCACCTTCAATACCACGACTTAGGTGCCCTTGAGCAAGGCATCGAACCCCCAACTGCGTGCTGCAGCATAAATGGCTGCCCACTGCTCCGTGTGTGTGTTCACTGCTCTGTGTGTGTGCACTTCGGATGGGTTAAATGCAGTCAAATGCAATTTTTTTTTTTTTTTTTTTTTTTGATAAATCTGAGGTTGTAGAGGGGCATTTATATGTATCTCCAGCATTTATTTTGTGCTTTTGGTCTGTAGGAGAGACTTGAGGAGTGCCATTAATATGTCATCTTTTTGCATGCATAAGAAAAAGAAAATGCTCAGGGTGAGTAAATGCAGCTGTTAGTAAAGGTAATTGTCTACATCTTGTTTTTCTATATACTCATAATTTTACCAAATTAGCCTTAGTGTGAGGGTTATGTAAATGAAGTTAACATTAGTCCGGATGATTACAGCATGTTACAGATTTACTATGTCAGCAGCATTGTGCAATCATGTTTTGACTCATCTTAATTTTTGCTTTATATGCAGTTTTTTTTTTCTTCTTCCACATTACATTTTATAACAACGTTTTATATAACAATATTGATAGATACAAGTATAGCCTGAATAACAAAACATTATACATAATAATGTGAGATTAGTGTGAGAAAATATGAATTCATACTGTTTATTAATTCATGCATTCACTCATTTATTCATTTAATAATAATAATAATAATAATAATAATAATAATAATAATAATAATAATAATAATAATAATAATAATAATTAGTATTCATTAGAAAATCCAAATTGTTATTTTAATTACATTTGTCTTACTATTTTAAATAAATAAATAAATAAACATTACACATGCAATAATAATAACTATTATTATTATTATTAAATTGGAAAATTATAAGTAGTAAAGAGGGTCAGCATTTATACATCTTAATCTCAACAGAAAACAGCAACAACAACATTGTGTACAAGTTTCTTTAGTTTGTCCTTTGAAAGGCATTCTTATCAACAGTGCCTTCTTATCCAGATGAGTTGCCAAGTCAGATTTGTTTTGTCCTGAATCACTTTTCCCCCCTCTCTTTACTTAAAATAATCCCCCAATTCACAGTAAATTTTATACTTACTTACTCAACCACTCAAGGCTCACTGAAGCATACTTATTTGCAAATGCCTGCAAGGGCAAGCTCTCATTGCATTTGGTTAACTCTTAACACCTCCACTGTGAATGATATGATGATTGTATGTGGCCATTTCAGAGAGCAGTCTGAAGCAGTCGAGTACTCTTAGTCCACATGCTCCAATTTCCAAACCCCTTGTAAATAACTAAATAACCCAGAGTGTGCCAATCAGGGATTGTGCCATTCAGTTTTATTTTTCAATAGAATTAAAATATAATGAAACGAAAAGATTATTTTAACTAAATGCTGTAAACACAGAAATAGATGCTACTAGTAGATTTTACAAGCAATAATAAAAGAAATAGCAACACTTTCAGTTTAATTCAATTTGATTCAGCATTGAGTTAAGTGTGACATTTTGAAGTGAAATAAAGTGGAAAACTACATAAAATAAACAGAATTAGCATTTTATTGTAAAACATACTCAAATATTATGTTTTATTTTGAACTTATTTTATTTATTTTTTTATTATTGGTTTAATGGCTTCTAAATTTAAATAGATAATGGCAATTGGTTTCCTAAAATTATTTGCATTAACAGCTTGTTTAATTTCAGAGTAAAGGTCAATTTTATTTAAATTAATACTCACAAAGAGAAATTGTCCCAATGCTGATTCTGCCCACATTAAGGAAGTGAGTTTAGCTCATGTGTCTCTCCCATGAGTTCTGTCCAGTGTCTCTGTTCAACGGTTGTATCATGTTAGTGTGAAGTGCAAGAGTCCATGTATAATGTCTGAGTTGGTTCTGCAGTGGTTGTTTTGTTCAGGTTTCGTGAAGTGACCAGGATGTAGTCCAGTCAGGCAGCGGATAGCAGTGTGCAGACAGATGAAAACCACAGGACATACAGCAGCCGCCTACAGCTCCATCTACTGCAGTCGATAGATTTCTCCATCCCTCCATATCTATGGGCAGAATCTTTTCATGTCTTTGTGCAGAGCTGAGACCTTCCTGACTCACAGGGGAAAGTTCAAAAAACACATTACATCAGTGGTATTTTCAGCAGAGGACCAGCTTTTTCAACAAATAATGTAACAATACTTCTCATGCGGGTGTATTTATCATTCAGGTGACATGACATCCACCCAGAGGAAATAGAAATCACAAATAAGATTTCACAACTGTTTCTACTAAGTTCAAATGAAGAACAAATTGAGACTTTTACTTAAATCTCCATCTTCAGGTATTTTGACCAATTTTAACATATATTAATGAACTGTAGTGTATTGTGAATTGATAGGTTATAATTTATTAGTTTATAATTTGTACATTTACTCAGATATGCACACACACACACACACACACACACACACACACACACACACACATATATATATATATATATATATATATATATATATATATATATATATATATATATATATGGCTTTTCTAGTGGTGCGATACTCTAGTGATAACAGAACTATAATTTTTTTCACCAATTTGTGTCATTCGGCTTGCAACATTTCTCACATCGAGTGTCAAATGGTGATTGCCCACAGCCACTATAATTTTATAAATAATAGGCCTACAGTTTTTGTATCACAGAATGCAGTTTTAAGAGTTTTTCTTTCTTTCTTTCTTTCTTTCTTTCTTTTTTGAGAATGTTGTTTAGATTTCAAATATGTGGTTTGTTAACAAAGATAACATCTATTCGCAAATTTGCTTCACCGTTTTCAGATATGTGAGCTCCAGGGCGTCAGCGGCCGTTCAGCGCTCCTGAAACCGCTCAGAGCAGCCTCAAGGACTTAAATACCTTTTTTTAAGGCCAAGAAATGCACTGGGCAGGGCTGTCATCACAAATCACCCTTAACAGATGACAGCACAGTACGACAAATATATCGCTTTCCTCAGCGGACATTCAAACGAATGTTTTATTGTAAATATGAGATTGAACTGAAAAATGAATGCTGTATCAGATGCAGGTAATCACACCCGCTCAGTCCATCTGTCTCTCACAAAACTCTAAATAATATGAGTTTTTGATACTGTTATGCAATAAGCTTTTAGCAAAGCAACTAAATGTTCCTTCGTAACTAGTTCTAAGTGATTTTTTGAATTAGTAACATAGGCCTGGGCTCAGCTGTTAAAGTGATTTAAGGGTCAAAGTGTTAAACTTACTCAATAAGACCATTAAAAACCTTTAGATTGGGTTGTCTAAATTGTTAACCCACCTATACGCCCACTGGGTAAAGTAAATTGGAAAGAATGGTGCTTACTGACCTTTTGTTTATCCGCCCTTCTTCTGTCTATATTAGGCACAGCTGAGTGGTTATATGGTTATTACTTTACCCCCGAGCTTCTGTAACCCTGTTTTTTTCTGCTGAGGGGAAGCTTTTGGCTGAAGGAGGATCACCTCTTTTCACAGAGAGGGATCGCTTTAGTGCTTTTATACAGCGGTGGGTGGCGAGATACTGATGTGCTATACACACTATAATGAATGGAAGGGAATAGGTGGGAAAATCAAATATGAAATCATACAAATCTTTGTGAGATGACTGAGAAGGCTTATTGTTACACCTAATTGATTTTGTCCCCAGAGGATGAATACTGAAATAGCACCTTGTATTAAATATTTTAGTGAATCTAAAATGACCCAATAAGGAATATGGTGCTGTAATTTTTACTTGCCAATTGATAGTCAAACATCATGCAGCATTGGTGTGAATTATTGAACGTGTTATATTGAAAAATGTATAACTATAGAAAAATAAGCATGTGGTCTAGTTGGTATAAATGAAATGGCTAATCAACACATTTATAGTAAACTAGACCATAAGCAGTTATTTATTTCATGCAGAAAGAAAATAAAATAAAATAAAAAAGAAACAATACAAGTTGTTAAAGCAACAGTTTTCATTTTCATTTAGTTCAACTGAATGTCCTAAAATAACTAAAACTGAAATAAAACTCACTAAAAAGTGATACGATACGAATCCGAATCATAAAACTGTACGTTCCAAATTGCACATTTGTTCATAATTCAATGTATGTATTTGTATGTACCTGATGAGAAAAATAAAATTAGAAAAATTGCGCACATTCACACACAGGTTTTATTCATAAGCTCTTTCATAATCACGCTTAATAAAGGAGATCCCATGTGTTTTGGAAATGTTTCTTTTGAGTTACACATAGTAGCCCAAAGTAAATTAAAGATCTGCCAAAGTTACCCCCCCTCCAGCTCCCCTTTCGCATTAAAGCAGCTAAGGGTTGAAAGGCTGGATGATACTGGAGACTTTGATACGGCTCAGACTATTTCAGGACATCGGCATCTACTCTCAGCATCCTTTTGGACTCTGAAAAAGGGATCAAAGAGTGACGCCGGTCTCCAAGGAGCTCATCAGGGTGACAAGATGATGCCAGTTTGTTCAAATTGTTGTATCACATTGCTTGTAAAATCTCCGGATGGCAAGTCAAAACAGACGGCAAACATCAACATAACAAAATGCAACAGCCTGAAATAATCTCCCTGAATATCTGTGCATATTATAATATTGACATAAGCACAACTTTCAATATTAAATATCATGCTGAAGAGAAGAAAATGTGGTATAAATGTTATATTTAATGTCAAAACTTAATATCTATAATATATTGTATATCGCTAAGTTTTTATATGATGTGTGTATGTATTATTATGTATTATACATGTTTTTGGACTATGAATCTCAATAATGGTATATATATATATATATATATATATATATATATATATATATATATATATATATATATATATATATATATATATATATATTATCAAATAATCTTTAAAAGAAAGCATCACCATTTTCAAAAATATGATTGATTGAATGAATAAAGGAAGGAAGGAAGGAAGGAAGGAAGGAAGAACGAAAAAGAATATGTGAAGGTATTCAGACCTTGTGAAAGTCTGAGTTCACAGTTTCTTTATGACTGTCCTCTACCTGTGAACCATTAAAATAGCTCTCACTTTCTGTAAAAACATGACCGTTAAGGGATCATTATCCATGTTGTGAAACTGAAGGACAGTTGTGAAAATGAAGACTAAAGAGCAGTCGAAAGAAGTTTCGGGATATAGTGAAATGAATGCATAAATTGTGTTCCTGTCGCTGTACCTTTAGCTCAACTGGTAGAGCGTCCAAGGTCACGCCTACCGATAAAACATATACCTAGATAAAAGTGTCTGCCAAATGAATAAATATCAATAAATTACCAAAATAAAAGGCATCTGAGTCTACAGATGTCCCGATGGTCAATGCTGGCTGCGTTATCAGGAAAAGAATGTTATATCAAACCACCCAGACACTGTCTAGTAAAGGTCAGGTCTTCAAACCCCTTAGCATGAACGAGGAGGAGACTTGTGAGAGGGGCCACTGAGAGTCACTTTGAAGGAGCTACAGAGTTCAGCATGTGAGAATGGAGTAAAAGTGCTCCAGTCACACACATAAAGAGCCCTGCAACACATAACAGCTTGATTGGAGGGTGGCACAAAAGAAACCATTAATCAAAAAGAACCATCTGTAGTTGCAACCATAATGGTGACCCAGTTGCAATGAAGGAAATGCTTATGCTGTCAGAGGAGAGTGGTGCTGTGTTGGAAATCCGATAATAGAAATCTGCTAACTGCATAATGTGCAGTACACACTGAATAGTAATAATAATATGTGAAAGAGCAGACACTATGCAACCACTTAAATGTTCACAAGCATCTTCAACTCAACAGATTTAATGCAGTAATGTCATAACTCTCGGCAGTTAAAAAAAAAAAAAAAAAAGAACACCGATCCAGCATTCAAGCATGATGGTAGTAAAGTTGGCCTAAACAATGCCCCTCTAGGAGAAAAATTGGAAGTTGCAAAATATTA
This sequence comes from Carassius auratus, assembly GCF_003368295.1. Taxonomy (NCBI): domain Eukaryota; kingdom Metazoa; phylum Chordata; class Actinopteri; order Cypriniformes; family Cyprinidae; genus Carassius; species Carassius auratus. The sequence continues at coordinate 21,244,733 of NC_039243.1, read as the reverse complement.
GGAAATACTGCAAGAAAACATGCTTGAGTGCACTGAAAAACTGAAGCTAGGGTTGCAATCACTGCAAACACAAGGTCAAATTAACACGGCAATGACTCATCAATAAAAAAGGTGACATATGATGACACAGTCAAATATCTGATTTGACCCTGAACTGAATCTAACAGAAAAAAATAAAAAAAAATGTTTTTTTTTTTTTTTTGACCTTTTTGTCTCATCTGAAATAAATAATTTACTAGCAATCTAACATAATCCAAACAAAAAGAAAAAAAAAGTAAAAAAAAAAAAAAAACATGAATGCAAACATACATACATTATTATTATTGTTGTTGTTATGTTTATTATTAAGTCTTGTAATGCATTCATTTGAAAAATTAAATTTTATTTTATTTTTCATTTACATGTAAATGGACAATAAAATTTCAATTGAATACACGTTATTACTATTATTATTACTGTAATGCAATTACATTTATCACGTTGTTTACAAAATACTTTAGAGACAATGCACTGTAAACACACACACACACACACACACACACACACACTCACACACATAATATCAAATGTTATTGAAGGTTTTACAAGAAAATGCTATTTCAGTTTTTCAACTTCAAATTTTCATGTTTAATTCAATGCATTACTGCTGTTTCTTTATGATTGTGAAATTTACTAGCAATTTCTAAACTAAAAATTTATTTGACACCAGCATTTAATTAATTAATTTATTTAGTGTAAATATTGCATAGAAAATAGCACACAAGTTTTATTTCACTTGAATGCAGATTCCATACAGTGCATTGTCAAAACACAATATATAATTGCCCTTAATTATCTATCCACTGGTTTATTTTCAAACTATTGCTATACCTTTGCACAGCATATTCCATCTAAATAACTTCCTCTTCGAAAAGTGTGTTTTTTTTTTATTTTCTTTCTTTTTTTTCACAGTCACATGATGGATTGCTTAATTAAGGTGAAAGACAATGAGTGAGTACTTTCATTGTGTTTGGCCTCTCTGGATAGATGGAAAAATTGATTGCTCTTTTAAAACAACTTCCTCTGGCTCTTGGGAAATGTCACATATTTCATTTACATGCGTATGAGCCCTTGTCCCTGTGGAATGCTAAGCATCAGACACAGATAAATGGCCTGTAGATTTGGCCTAGAGTGGCACAGGA